>NC_092397.1:39957441-40007441 GCF_030028105.1 Mobula birostris
TCGGCCAGAGTCCACAGATTACAGACCGTAGAGCCTAGGCCAGACACCATAGACCAGAGACCGTAGAGCCTAGGCCGGAGACCATAGAGCTTAGCCCAGAGACCGTAGAGCTTCGGCCAGAGACCATAGTGCACAGACCGTAGAGCTTAAGCCAGAGACTGTAGAGTACAAATCATAGAGCTTAGGCCATAAACCATACAGCACAGACCGTAGAGCCTAGACCAGATACCGCAGACCACAGACCGTAGAGCTTAGGTCAGAGACCGTAGAGCACAGACTGTAGAGAACAAATCATAGAGCTTCGGCCAGAGCCCACAGACTACAGACCGTAGAGCCTAGGCCAGACACCATAGACCAGAGACCGTAGAGCCTAGGCCGGAGACCATAGAGCTTAGCCCAGAGACCGTAGAGCTTCGGCCAGAGACCATAGTGCACAGACCGTAGAGCTTAAGCCAGAGACTGTAGAGCACAGACTGTAGAGCTTCGGCCAGAGACCATAGAGCTTAGGCCGGAGACCATAGAGCACAGACCATAGACCACAGACCATAGAGCTTAGGCCAGAGACCATAGAGCACAGACCAGAGAGCTTAAGCCAGAGACCATAGAGCACAGACCGTAGAGTACAAATCATGGAGCTTTGGCCAGACACCATAGACCACAGACCATAGAGCTTAGGCCAGAGACCATAGACCACAGACCAGAGAGCTTAAGCCAGAGACCATAGAGCACAGACCGTAGAGCTTAGGCCAGAGACCATAGACCACAGACCATAGAGCTTAGGCCAGAGACCATAGACCACAGACCATAGAGCTTAGGCCAGAGACCATAGACCACAGACCATAGAGCTTAGGCCAGAGACCACAGAGCTTCAGCCAGAGACCACAGAGCACAGACCGTAGAGCTTAGACCAGAGACCATAGACCACTGACCGTAGAGCTTAGGCCAGAGACCATAGACCACAGACCATAGAGCTTAGGCCAGAGACCATAAAGCTTAGGCTAAAGACCATACACCACAGACAGTAGAGCTTAGGCCAGAGACCGTAGAGTACAAATTATAGAGCTTAGGTCAGAGACTGTAGAGCACAGACCATACAGCACACCCACCTATCTTACCCATCACTCGAGCTTGAGGAACTGGAGAGCTGACATTTGGGGTTGTGTCTTTGCATCAGGGAGGACTTGCCTTTCAGTCAATAGCTGGGGCTGTATGCTTTGGGAACGGCCAACCCACAGTAAGCATGGGGCAAGTAGTCCATTCGGCCCATTAAACTCCTGCCTGCTCCTACTGGTCCTGCCTCTGTCTAATTTTAACTAAAACCAGGAGGGGGGACCATACCGCTCCTGTCCTAGCTACTCTGTGTTGGCTTCTTGAATCTTTTAGAATTGTTTTTCAAGTTCTCTACTTGTTTGTAAAGCTCCCAATGGTGTGGGACCAGAGTGCACCATAGAATTGCTTTTAGTTTGTAATCCTGCACAAGCTCTCAGGTCTGCTTCCTGCAGTCTCCTTCATCTGCCTCGAAAGACAACTGTCAGGTCAGCTTTGTTGAACTAGACTCCTAAATCCTCATAGAGGGACCAGATTGGAGTGAGAGAGCAGCCACAAGTTCCTGGGTGTCAAGATTTCTGAGGATCTAACCTGGTTCCAACATATTGATATAGTTATAAAGAAGGCAAGACAGCAACTATATTAGGAGTTTGAAGAGATTTGGTATGTCAACAAATACACTCAAAAACCTCTACAGTTGTACCGTGGAGGGGCTACTGCACAGGACCAAAAGAAGCTGCAGAGGGTTGTAAATCTAGTCAGCTCCATCCTGGGTACTAGCCTACAAAGTACCCAGGATGTCTTTAGGGAGTGGTGTCTCAGAAAGGCAGCGTCCATTATTAAGGACCTCCAGCACCCAGCCCTCTTCTCATTGTTACCATCAGGGAGGAGGTACAGAAGCCTGAAGACACACACTCAGCAATTCAGGAACAGCTTCTTCCCCTCTGCCATCCGATTTCTGAATAGACATTGAACCCATGAAAATGACCTCACTTCTTTTTAATATACAGTATTTCTGTTTTTGCACACTTTTTAAATCTATTAAACATATGTAAGTGATTTACTTAATATTATTAATATTATTATTATTTTTTTTTCTGTTTTAGATTATCTATTGCATTGAACTGCTGCTGCTAAGTTAACAAATTTCATGTCACAAGCTGGTGATAATAAACCTGATTCTGATTCTGAATTGTGGAATTCAATACCTAAAACTGGCAGGATGCAGACTCGTTGAGACTTTTAAATGCCAGCTCAAAACCTATTTATTTAACCTTGCTGACACCTTTTTGTCTTTTAATTTCATGTCTGCATTATCCTATACAGTGAAACACCTTGAAACACACTGTTTTTATGAAAAGTGCTCTTTAAATAAGTCTTTATCATTATCAATTGTCCCAGCCTCACTCTCCCTCCCATTCTCGTCCGACTCCCTCATGACTCGGCTGCACCCCCTACTGGCAGCACGGTAGCGTAACGCCATCACGGCTCAATTCCCACCGCCATCTGTAAGGAGGCTGTATGATTTTCTCCGAACCGCGTGGGTTTCTTCCGGCTGCTCCGCTTTCCTCCTATATTCCAAAGACGTATGGATTCGTAGGATAATTGGTCATTGTAAGTTGTCCTGTGATTCGGCTGAGAATTGCTGAGCAGCGCAGCTCAAAGGGCCGAACGGGCCAACCAGCGGTGTACCACAATGAATAAACAAATAAGTAAAATTGGGTGGTGCAGGTTTTTGTGCCTCCCTTCACCTCCCCCATTAAAGCCAGTCCTGATCTTGTCTGCCTCCACCAAACGTCCCTCATTGCTCCAAGGACAACAGCCACAGCCTCTCTAGTCCATCCCTGCGGCCAAGGCTCTTCGCTACCCTTGAACCAGTCGGCCACGGGTAAAGCCATCCCTCCACTGAGCACATCCACACAATACACTGTTGCAGGACAGCAGCATCCATCGTCAGGGACCCCCACCACCGGGACGTACTCCCTTCTCACTGCCACCATCGGGACGGTGGTACAGGAGCCTCAGACTCACACCACCAGGTTGATGAACAGATATTACCCCTCAACCATCAGGCTCTTCCCCTGTCCCTCACAGTGTGGGCGAGGTTAAACCTGTCCCTCACAGTGTGGGAGGGAATATCTGTGTACCTCACGGTATGGGTGGGGTTATACCTGTCACTCACAGTGTGGGAGGGGTTACACCTGTCACTTAGGGTGTGGGTGGGGTTACACTTGTCACTCACAGTGTGGGAGGGGTTACACCTGTCACTCACAATATGGGTGGGGTTATACCTGTTACTCACAGTATGGGCGGGGTTACACCCGTCACTCACAGCATGGGCGGGGTTACACCCATCACTCACAGTGTGGGAGGGGTTACACCTGTCACTCAGGGTGTGGGAGGAGTTACATCTGTCACTCAGGGTGTGGGAGGAGTTACACCTGTCACTCAGAGTATGGGTGGAGTTACACCTGTCACTCAGAGTATGGGCGGGGTTACATCTGTCACTCAGGGTGTGGGAGGAGTTACACTTGTCACTCAGAGTATGGGCGGGGTTACATCTGTCACTCAGGGTGTGGGAGGGGTTACACCTGTCACTCAGGGTGTGGGAGGAGTTACACCTGTCACTCAGAGTATGGGCGGAGTTACACCTGTCACTCAGAGTATGGGCGGGGTTACATCTGTCACTCAGGGTGTGGGAGGAGTTACACCTGTCACTCAGGGTGTGGGAGGAGTTACACCTGTCACTCAGGGTTTGAGGGCAGCCCCTCTCTCTCCAGTGGCCCTGAGCCTGCAGACCAATTTGTGCAGAGCGTGAGTGAGCTTTTCGATCCCCGTGGAGAGTGATCTGACAATTTGTGTCATACACACAACACGTCTCCCGCTCTGTCTTCCTCAGAGAGATGACGAACATCACTTACTGTGCAGACAAAGAACACAGCACGCTCGGGAGGAAATCTCCATACGGAGGGAAGCAGCAGGAAGCCACATTGACTCAGCTCAGCTGGGTCGTGGCGAAGGTGAGTGTCCCAGAGAGGGAGAGATCTGGGTCTGGTGGGTCGTCCACTGTGTACACAGGCCACAGCCTGGGATATTCGACAGACCCACTGCTCCTCAGCAATGCTGCCACGCACAGAGATGTTCGCAAGCAGGAATTACAAAGAGGACTTTGCCTAATTTTGTTGTAATTGTGTTTTTTTCTTCCGTTTGTGTTTTCTTATGTTGTTTAATTCATGTTTTTCGTGTGACTGACACTTATGCACTGCAAGTAGGTTTCTCATTGCATATGGGCGGGTGGGGGGCAACCCCAGTCTCCTGTATTCACCTGTCACCTTCCACTCCCTAACTAGTCAAGATTTTATCAGCCTTCGCTTCAGATACACCCAATCACGTGGCCTCCACAGTCGTCTGTGGCAACGAATTCTACTGATTCCCAATCCTCTGGCTAAAGAAATTCCTCCTCATCTCCACTCTAGATGGATGCCCTTCAATTCAGAGACTGTGTCCCCTGGTCCTAGACATCCCACTATACGAAACATCCTCTCCACGTCCACTCTATCTGTGTCCTTTGGTCCCAGACTCCCCCACTACAGGAAACATCCTCTCCACATCCACTCTATCTGCGTCCTCTGGTCCTAGACTCCCCCACTATAGGAAACATCCTCTCCACATCCACTCTGTCAAGGCCTTTGAATATACGACATTTTCAATGAGATCCCCCCCTCATTGTTCTAAACTCCAGTGAGTACAGGCCCAGAGCCATCAAAAGCTCCTCATACGTTAGCCGTTTCATTGCTGGAATCATTCTCAGAACCTCCTCTGAACCCTCTCCAATGCCAGGACATCTTTCCTTAGATAATGGGCCCAAAACTGTTCACAATACTCACAATGATTTATAAAGTAAAGTATTCTTGAACTGAAGAACTATCGCCGCTTCTCTTCCCACCTGCTGAGTTTTTCCATCATTTTCTGTTTCTGAGTGGGACCTTGCAGGTTAATTCTGAGTTTGGACTAGCACAGACTCGTTGGGCTGAATGGCCTGTATCTGTATTGTAATTCCACAGCTTAATCCTTGGACTGAGGGGTGTCGTTGTGGAGGGGTGTAAAAGCACGAGCCGAGGGTGGTGGGTAGGTCGAAAGAACTGGTGGGGGAAGCCGTTGAGGCTTGACAAGGATTGATGAGGTCACGTATGGAGTATCGTGAGCAATTTTTAAGCTGTAAGTCTGAATTTCTGTCGCCAGAGGATGGTGGATCTGTGGGATGCAGTGCCAAGGAGGCCAAGTCATTGGGTATACCTAAAGCAGACGTTCACAGGTTCTTGATTAGTAATGGTGCTCAGGGTTACGGGGAGAAGGCAGGAGAAAGGGGTTGGGAGGGATGATAACTCAGCCATGATGGAAAGGCGGAGCAGACTCGATGGGACGAATGGCCTCATCCAGCTCCTACGTCTTATTGAGGGGTATAAAATCACGAGGGGCACAGACAGGCTGAACGCATGCAGTCGTCTTCCCAGGCGCGGGAAATCGAGAAGCAGAGAGCAGGCACTCAAGGGGACAAGGGAGAGACTCAGGAGGGAGATGAGGGGCAATTTCTGCACGCAGAAGGGGGAAGAGCTGCCGGGCGAGGTGGTTGAGGCCGGGAAGTTAACAGCCTCGAAAAGGCCTCTGGAAAGTGATCAGGGCTGAACACGGACCGACGGGATGAGTCTGGCTGGGAATCTTGGTCTTGGAGCACTTGGCTGATGGACCAGATTCGAAGCTGTGTGATTCGATAAACTGGAAAGTGCAGGAAAACCCTTTTCCCTGCACGCACAGGACAGAGCCTGCGCCCGATTTGTTTTAATGTATCACTGTTCTCTGTCGGGCTGCCTGCACACACAGAGAAGTGATGAATTTTTCACAGTAACCATCTTAATTGCCATATTGATGTAGGTGTCTCTCTGAGAAAACAGAGTTTAAATAATGCAACAGCACTATCAATCAGCTCTTTGTTCCCGCCACGCAGATATTTGAGGATGTTAGGCAGAGCGTGGTGAGAAGGAAGCAGAACACAGCGGGAAAATCTTGCACAGACAGCCCCTCACATCTGCGGAATTACTCTCCACTGTGTCGGGCCGACATCAGTGTCAAAGGGCCTGGCGTCAGCTGCGGATCCGTGCCTCACAAAGCCACAGAGAGATACGACACGGGAACAGGCCCTTCGACCCATCGGCTCTCTGCTAACCCACAGTACGCCGACGGCAAAGCAGGGTTTCAGCCTGAAGCTTTGACAGTCCCTTTCTGCTCGAAGCACAGTTTCTCATACCACCCCCCCCTCCAACAGGCACTGCTCAGCCTGCTGACTTCCCCCAAGCAGCTTACATTCTTGCTCCACACATAAAAAAATGCTGGTCAATGCAGCAGGCTAGGCAGCATTTATAGGAAGAGGTATAGTCGACGTTTTGGGCTGAGACCCTTCGTCAGGGGAGCCCTGAGATGCTTGAGTTTCCAGCATCTGCAGATTTCCTCATATATTCTTGCTCAATTTGTTTGTTTGTGAGGCAACGTTACAGATCTATAAATCCCAGGCTAGACTACACTTGGAGTAACGCATTCAGTTCTGGTCACTTTAGAGAGGGTGCAGAGGAGATTTACCAGGATACTGCCTGGATTAGAGAGGGTGCAGAGGAGATTTAGCAGGATGCTGCCTGGATTAGAGAGGGTGCAGAGGAGATTTACCAGGATGCTGCCTGGATTAGAGAGGGTGCAGAGGAGATTTACCAGGATGCTGTCTGGATTAGAGAGGGTGCAGAGGAGATTTACCAGGATAGGTGGTAGAGGGAAAGTATTGTGGGGTGATATCAGAGGTAAGTTACTTACACTGAGAGTGGTGGGTGTGTGGAACGTCCTGCCAGGGGCGGTGTAGAGACAGATACATTAGGGACATTTAAGGTGATGGGAGGTAAGTGGTGGGTGTGTGGAACGTCCTGCCAGGGGCGGTGTAGAGACAGATACATTAGGGACATTTAAGGTGATGGGGGGTAAGTGGTGGGTGTGTGGAACGTCCTGCCAGGGTGGTGTAGAGACAGATCATTAGAGACATTTTAGAGACTCTTAGACAGACACATGGATGATAGAGAAATTGAAGGTTATGTGGCAGGGAGGGGTTAGATTGATCTGTGAAAAGGTTGAAAGGTCGGCACAACCTCAGGGGCCGAAGGGCCTGTGCTGCGCTGTACTGATCTCTGTATTCCAACGTCTACAGTCTCTTGTGTTTCCAAGTTTTCATCCCACATCTACCTGAACTCCCCCTCCTCCTGGACGAGTCTCATTAACCTCATGTTCCCCCTTGCCCCTGAGCCTGTGCCCCTGAGCGGTTTAAGCTGTCCAGTGCGGCGCAGAGCGAATTCTGTGAGGTGCCCACGGCTGCTTCCGGGGTTGTGCAACAGGCAGTCACAACGGTGTCTGCTTGGCTTACTGACGACCTGACTTACAAAACCCAACCTCACGCAGATCCTCCCATACATTTGCAAAGCTTTTCGCAAGAATAATGGAGCGTGAAACCACACAGACACCAGTCATAAGATGGTGAGACGTACAGTCCTGTGCAAAAGTCTTAGTCCTAGGGTGCCTGAGACAGTCCTGTAGTGATTTTCTGTATTGCACTGTACTGTGTCACAAAAAAACACATTTCATGACATGTGTGAGTGATGATAAACCTGATTCTGATCTGGGTCTCTATTGTGGACTGAGAGTGGGAAGGGGGCAGGGAGAGGGGAATCATGGTTGGGAAAAGGGGAAGGGAGAGGGGAGGGAGCGGGAAGCACCAGAGAGACATTCTGTAATGATCAATAAACCAATTGTTTGGAATCAAATGACCTTGTCTGGTGTCTCAGGGCTGGGTGTGTCTGTACCCACCCCGACACTCCTTCTCTGTCACCTGTCCCACACCCCTCCCACGGTGCCCCACCCTCACCACTCCCAACATCTTGTGCTCCCACCAGGTTTACAAACTCGCTCTCCGCTCCACATTGACAAGTGCAATACTGTGCAAAAGCCTAAGGCTCCCGCTATATCCATTAGCCTGAGAGTTTTGCCCGGTGCTGAGGAACAGAACTTGGCCAGTCTGCTGCGCCATTCCGTCATGGCTGAAACCCATCCCCTGCCTTTGCCCTGCACCCTTTGACATGCTTGTTCATTTATGACTTGTCAACGTTTACAGGAGAATCGCCCCCCGCTGCTGGGAGCCCAACTCCGAGGGCCTCTCCGTACCTTGATGCAAAGAATGTGTGTGCCCGCTGTCACCAGCTCGTCGGCCAGCTTCAGGTAGTAGTGCAGCGAGTACTTGGTCCTGCTGGGGTCACAGACGTCGCCGGTGTAGGAGATGGCGGCCTCCACCACACCACCGGCACTGCCCGCTGCCTCCATGCCCAGGATCATATTGGGCAGGTAGTTCAAGGAGTCGAAGACACGGAAAATGTCCATCCCATTCTCCTTTGCCACCTCACAGAACCTGACAGAGAGAGAACATGGGCGTTATTGCCTTGCCCGCTCGGGGTTATGGAAATCAGGGAGGAGACGATGGCACAGTACAGGAGCAGGCCTTCAGACTGGTATGTCCATGACACCAATTTAAACAGTCTGGCAGTGAACTCTGTCCCCTCCTGCCCACGGGACCAGGATCTGGGACCATAATTCATCGAAAGCGGCGTCACAGATAGATAGGGTCATAAGGAAAACTCTTGGCTCCTTGGCCTTTATAAATCAAAGTACTGAGTACAGGAGATGGGACGTTCTGTCGAAGTTGGATCAGACATTGGTGAGGCCTGATTTGGAGCATTGTGTGCAGTTTTGCTCCCCTACCTATAGGAAAGAGTACCGAGAAAATTTACAAGCATGTTGCTAGGACAGGAGGACCTGAGTTAGAACTTTAGGTTAGAACTTTATTCCCTAGAACGTAGGAGAGTGAGAGGAGGTTTGATCGAGGTACACAAAATCCTGAGAGGTGTAGACACGGTAAGTGCAAGCAGGCTTTTTCCGCTGAGGTTGGGTGGGACTGCAACTAGAGGTCATGGGTTAAGGGTGAAAGGTGAAATGTTGAAGGGGAACATGAGGGGGAACTTCTTCACTCAGAGGGTGGTGAGAGTGTGGGACGAGCTGCCAGAGCAAGTGGTGCATGTGATTTCGATTTCAACATTTCAGAGATCTTTGGATGAGAGGGTTATGGAAGGCTATGGTCCCGGTGCACGTCGATGGGAGCAGGCAGATTAAATGGTTCTGCATGGACTAGATGGGCCAAAGGGCCTGTTTCTGTGCTGTACTTTTCCATGGCTGTATGACTCTAAGTGACTCTAAAGCTTGTTATTGCATCTGCTCTGGTACCCATCACTCCCTGTGGGATATAACACCTGACCTACAATCTTCAAACTTCTTTATAAGTACTAAACCCTCTAGTATTTGACTTCTTCACACTGGGAGAAAGGACCTATCCCCCCTGTCCCTGTCACTGATCCTTCTACCAGCTTCTGCCAGGTCTCCCCTCAATCCACCCGTGCTCAGAGACAACTTTCAACCTCTCCTTGTACTGAAAGTTCAAAGTAAAATTACCTTAACAGTCCGTATATGTCTGGGTGGTGGGGTAGAGATATGTCTCTGCCAAAGGAGGTGTAAGGTGCTCCTTTCCTCTGCTAGCCTGCAGGTCACCCTGGGGCATGGTGTAACACCTGCTTAGCTCCCCGATCAGGGTAACATGAAGCCGTGGGATCAGGTGGTGGATGGTCGTATGAGCAGCCGGTGCAGATCACAAGTCCTGGTTATGTGACCACTGACACCAGGCAGACAATCTCTGAAGGGTATTGATAACGCCTGGGGTCACCCGTCTTGTAAAGACACTGCCCAGAAGACGGCGATGGCAAACCACCGTCACAGAAAAATTTGCCAAGAGCAGTCATGGTCATGGAAAGACCATGATCGCCCACATCATAATGACACGGCACATACCATCACGAATGATCATATATGTCACCAGATGCTGCCCTGAGATTTATTTTCTTGCAGGCATACACAGCAGAACAAAGAAATACAATTGAATCAATGAGAAGCTACACACAAACAAAAATGGACCCTGGGGTTGGGGAATGTAGCACAGGTTTAAACTGAGAAGGAGAAGACTTACAAAAGATCAGAGGGGCAACTTCACACAGAGTGTTGGGGGGGGTTGCTTTTGGGGTTCTAACATTTAACTGTTATTCATTCTTTGGGGCACTCCCCTGTTTTTGTGAATGTTTGTGAAGGAAAAGCATTTCAGAATGTATATCGTATACATTTCTCTGACATTAAATGTACCTTTGAAACTCCTATTGGACCACATCAATTACCAGAGAAAGTGGTTGACATGCAATACTATCTAAAAGTCTAGACACATATATATAGCTATGGTGCCGAAGACTTTTACACAGCACTGTAGTAATTTTATGTATTTCACTGTACTGCTGCTACAAAAAAACAAATTTCATGACATGTGTGAGTGATGATAAACCTGATTCTGATATGGGTCTCTATTGTGGACTGAGAATGCGAAGGGGACAGGGAGAGGTGAATCATGGTTGGGAAAAGGGGAAGGGAGAGGGGAGGGAGCGGGAAGCACCAGAGAGACATTCTGTAATGATCAATAAACTAATTGTTTGGAATCAAATGACCTTGTCTGGTGTCTCAGGGCTGGGTGTGTCTGTACCCACCCCGGCACTCCTTCTCTGCCACCTGTCCCACACCCCTCCCACGGTGCCCCACCCTCACCATTCCCAACATCCTTTGTTCCCGCCAGATTTACAAACTCGCTCTCTGCTCCATGTTGACAAACGCAAGACTGTGTAAAAGTCTTCGGCGCCCGAGCTGTGTATAGGTGCCTGAGACTGTTGCACAGTGCTGTAGATGGGATAAATAAATGAACCTGGCCCTGAGCTGGGCTGCCCTGGGTTTGGGGCCCTGTCTGTGTGCATGACGGTGAGGTGGTCATCAGGGGTGGGAAAGGGCTTGTCTTTGTCCTGTCTTTTTTTGTTACTGTAACAGTTGCTTACGCGGCTCTGTCGAATACCACGGACACACCGCGGGAATGAGCGTCTGCACTTTGTGGGCTGCCCCCACACCATCCTTGGTTCTAAAGCAAGCGACGCATTTCACTAACACCAGGGGTTGTGCAGATGCCAGACTTCCAGCTCAACACACACAAGGTGCTGGAGGAGCTCAGCAGGTCAGGCAGCATCCACAGAGAGGAATAAACAGGCGACGTTTCAGGCTGAGACTCTGATTTAAGGGCCTCGGCCCAAAGCTCTGGCTCTTTATTCTTCTACACGGATGTTGACTGTCTGCTGACCTCCCCAGCAGTTTGTGTGCATTACGCCACACTTCACTGTCCTTTTCAATGTAGACCTGAAGCTGAATGTGGCTGGGTCTCAATGGATCACAACCTGTATCCCGCGTAATAAATGCTAATTACGAGTTTGAGTACAGAGAGGAAATTAAGAACCTGGTGGCATGGTGCGAAGACAATAACCTATCCCTTAACGTCAGCAAGATGAAGGAATTATTTGTTGACTTCAGAAGGAGTAGCGGACCGCATGACCCAATTTACATCGGTGGTGCGCAAGTGGAACAGGTCAAAAGCTTTAAGTTCCTTGGGGTCAATATCACAAATGACCTGACTTGGTCCAACCAAGCAGAGTCCACTGCCAAGAAGGCCCACCAGCACCTTTACTTCCTGAGGAAGCTAAGGAAATTTGGCCTGTCCCCTAAAACCCTCACTAATTTTTACAGATGCACTGTAGAAAGCATTCTTCTAGGGTGCATCACAACCTGGTACGGAAGTTGTCCTGTCCAAGAGCGGAAGAAGCTGCAAAAGATAGTGAACACGGCGCAGCACATCACACAAACCGATCTTCCGTCCTTGGACTCACTTTACATCGCACGCTGTCGGAGCAGTGCTGCCAGGATAATCAAGGACACGACCCACCCAGCCAACACACTTTCTGTCCCTCTTCCCTCTGGGAGAAGGCTCAGGAGCTTGAAGACTTGTACGGCCAGATTTGGGAACAATTTCTTCCCAACTGTGGTAAGACTGCTGAACAGATCCTGACCGGGATCTGGGCCGTACCCTCCAAATATCCGGACCTGCCTCTCGGTTTTTTTTTGCACTACTTTACTTTCCATTTTCTATTTTCTGTGTATGATTTATTAGTTAAATTTTTAATATTTACTATCGATTTGTACTCCAGGGAGCACGAAGAGCAGAATCAAACATCGCTGTGATGATTGTACGTTCTAGTATCAATTGTTTGGCGACAATAAAGTATGGAGTATGTAACTGACAACAAATGTATTTGAACTTTGAAAGAGGACGATGTGGTAGGATCGAGAGAGAGAAAGCGCAATGGGCAGCGACTCAAATCAGTGTCCTGTGGCCTATGATGTCTGCCGCTGGCTCAAAGGGGCAAAGGGCATTAACTACAGGTGAGTACGCATCCGATTATTTAAGGATTTGAAATGAGTGCGAGGGCAAAACTGCAGACAACTTTGAGATTATCCACTTCCCTGAGCACCTACTGGAAAAAGTGAGGCACTGAGCGCTGTGGCTACTGAAGACTTGTGGTTAATCTACTGGATCAGTTCCAAAAGCCTCCAGACCAGTGGAACTGATGGTGAGTTTAACACCCACAGCTGGGGAATTGACTTCAGGAAATTAAAAGTACACAAAATTAAATTGCATCGCAAGCACCGCAAGTGTGGAGCTACCGCATAATTGGAAAACCTATCTCAAGGTTCCCATCAGCAGCAGAGTCTGGGATCTGGGGAACAGGACATCCCTTTAGAACTGAGGTGAGCAGGAATCACAACTCTCTGGTTGGGCCACACCTGGGGTATTGTGGACGTATCTGGTTGCCCCAATACAGGAAGGACTTTGAGGCTTTGGAGAGGGTGCAGAAGAGCTTTACCAGGATGCTGCCTGGGTTAGAGGACATGTGCTGTCACGAGAGACTGGATAAACTTGGGTTGTTTTCTCTGGAGAGCCAGAGGCTGAGGAGAGATCTGATAGAGGTTTATAAGACCAGGATCAGGCATACAGTACTCTGCACTTAGGCTGCCTAAGACTTTTGCACAGAACTGTAGTAATTTTGTGCATTGAACTGTACTGCTGTCACAAAAAAAACAAATTTCATGACGTGTGAGTGATGATAAACCTGATTCTGATCTGGGTCTCTATTGTGGACTGAGAGTGGGAAGGGGGCAGGGAGAGGGGAATCATGGTTGGGAAAAGGGGAAGGGACAGAGGAGGGAGCGGGAAGCACCAGAGAGACATTCTGTAATGATCAATAAACCAATTGTTTGGAATTAAATGACCTTGCCTGGTGTCTCAGGGCTGGGTGTGTCTGTACCCACCCCTGGCACTCCTTCTCTGCCACCTGTCCCACACCCCTCCCACGGCGCCCCACCCTCACCTTTCCCAACATCCTTTGCTCCCACCAGATTTACAAACTCGCTCTCCGCTCCAGATTGACAAATTCAGTACGGTGCAAAAGCCTTTGGCACCCTAGCAATATATACGTGCCTGAGACGTTTGCACAGTGCTATATTTTCTGATCCTAACTTTGACCCAGAGTAAGGTAATGTTGACCACCCTGTCTAAGTTTTTTGCACTGTATTGTAGACAGAGTAGACAGGTAACATCTTTATCCCAGGGGGTTGAAATGTCCAATGCCAGAGGGCACGCATTTAAGCTGAGAGGGGGTAATTTGAAAGGAGATATGAGGGGCAAGTGTTTTTTACACGGAGTGGTGGAGCGGACTGCCTGGGGTGATACAAAGTTTGTAGATACATTAGGGACTTTTCATACCCTATCGTACCTGTCTCACCCTCACGAAATATACATGCCTGAGACTTTGGCACAGTACTTTGGGAGGCTCTTAGGCTGTTATCGGACAATGTGATTGACCCCTGACCTCACAACCCACCCCGTTATGACCTTGCACCTTTCCGTTTACCTCACTGCCCTCGCTCAGATGCCGTGACACCTTATTCGCTGCAACACACGCACAGCGCTGGAGGAACTCAGCAGGTCAGGGAGCATCCACGGGGCGGGGGGGGGGGGGTGCGGAGTAAACAGCCTACATTTCAGGCCGAGGCCCCCCATCACGACTATACCCCACTGTAGATGCTGTCTGACCTGCCGAGGCTCCGAAATGTCCGCTGTTGCTCTAGATTTCCAGCCAACTATCTCGTATTTTACACATAATATTGCACAAGGCTCGTTTGAACTGGTTCCGGCTCAGTGCTGTGTGTAATGATCTGATGTGTATGAGTGCTACAGAAGACACTTTGTTCACTGTATCTCGGTACCTGAGGCAGTAATAAACCATTTTCTGTCCCAGGCAGCATCCTGCGTGCTTGCCACCCCCCACCCTCTCACTGTGAGGCCACCTCCTTCCCGCCGTGCGCAGCCTTACTTGTAGACGGCATTGTCGGCGTAGTTGGTGTAGCCGACGGCGTTGGCTCCCCGCAGCAGCATCTGGAACGGGACGTTGGGAATGAGCTCTCGCATCTCCTGCAGCCGCCTCCAGGGACACTCGTACAGGAAGCGCATCGCCACGTCGAAGGTCGCACCTACCGGGGGGTGGGGGCATTGGAGACACGGTCAGTGCACAGGATGAAAGCACCCGCCCAACGCGGACCCCGCGCCCTCGAGCTCTAACATGACACCAGCACAGGTAGAGCGACGGACTCGAAGAGCACCGTTCCACACTCTCACCACCCTCGGAGAAGTGAAGAAGATCCCCCTCGTGATCCCCTTTCACCCTTAACCCATGACCCCTAGTTGCAGTCTCCCCCAAGCTCAGTAGAAAAAAGCCTGCGAGCATTGACCCAGTCTATAGCCACTGCCCAGAAGACAGCAATGGCAAGTCACTGCTGTAGAAGCATCTGCCAAGAACAATGGTTCTGTCGTCGTCCTGCCGGGCACTGTGGGTACGCTACATTGGTCTGTAGCGGGTATGTTGGTTGTTAAAGCCAACAACACATTTTTTAATGGCCAAAGCAACTGAGAGAGTGCGGGGCGACACTACAGATTCTGGCACCAACATGTATGTTTCAACGTAGAGAACCGCGCAAGACTTAGGCGCGTATATATATTTATAGCTCAGGTGCCTGAGACAGTACTGTAGTAATTTTATGTATTGCACTGTACTGCTGTCACAACAAAAAACAAATTTCATGACATATGTGAGTGATGATAAACCTGATTCTGATCTGGGTCTCTGTTGTGGACTGAGAGTGGGAAGGGGGCAGGGAGAGGGGAATCATGGTTGGGAAAAGGGGAAGGGAGAGGGGAGGGAGCGGGAAGCACCAGAGAGACATTCTGTAATGATCAATAAACCAATTGTTTGGAATCAAATGACCTGGCCTGGTGTCTCAGGGCTGGGTGTGTCTGTACCCACCCCTGACACTCCTTCTCTGCCCCCTGTCCCACACCCCTCCCACGGTGCCCCACCCTCACCATTCCCAACATCCTTGGCTCCCACCAGATTTACAAACTCGCTCTCCGCTCCACGTTGACAAATACGGTACTGTGTAATATTCTGAGACACCCTAGGTATGAGCAGTTTGGACGGGACTTTAGGTTGAATGAGGTTGCCTCCACGGCTTCCCTGGGCAAAGATTCTACAGATTGACTCCACTTTCCCTGCACTTTTCCTATCTGCATCGGGAGGATCTTGGTCATGTTACAGCCAACAACATGGCTCCTGACGTGCTCTGACAGATCATGGGGCCTGGGCCACTGGACTGTTGAGGAGCTGGCCTGGATGAATCCCAGCCACAGGCCATGCAGCCTAATGAGTCCTGTTCCTGGTAGAGCAATCCTATCCGATGTCTGTGTGAGTGTGTGTGTGTGAGAGAGTGTGTGTGTGTGTATGTGTGTATGAGTGTGTGTGTATGGGGTGTATGTGTGTGTGAGTGAGTGTGAGTGTGTGTGTGTGTGTGCGTGTGTGTGTGTATGGGGTGTGTGTGTGAGTGTGTGTGTATGTGTGTGTATGTGTGTATGGGGTGTGTGTGAGTGTGAGTGTGTGTGTGGGGTGTGTGTGAGTGTGTGTGTGTATGTGGGGTGCGTGTGTGAGTGTGAGTGTGTGTGTGGGGTGTGTGTGTATGAGTGTGTGTGTGAGTGAGTGAGTGTGTGTGTGTGTATGAGTGTATGGGGTGTGTGTGAGTGTGAGTGTGTGTGTGGGGTGTGTGAGTGCGTGTGAGTGTATGTGTGTATGGGGTGTGTGTGAGTGTGTGTGTGTATGTGGGATGTGTGTGTGAGTGTGTGTGTGGGGTGTGTGAGTGTGTGTGTGTGTGTGTGGGGTGTGTGTGACTGTGTGTGTGTGTGTTTGGGGGGTGTGTGTGTATGAGTGTGTGTATGGGGTGTGTGAGTGTGTGTGTATGTATGTGTGTATGGGGTGTGTGTGTGTGTGTGTGTATGGGGTGTGTGTGAGAGTGTGTGTGTGTGTGGGGTGTGTGTGTGTGTGTGTGTGTGTGTGTGTGTGTGTGTGTGTGTGTGTGGAGACTGCACATTCTCTGTGTGACCTCAGGACTCTCCCCTGGGTGCTTTGGTTCCCTCCCACATCCCGGTGACGTGTGGAGCTGGTGGGCTAATGGGCGACTGTAAATTGCCCCTCTGTGTGTGGGTGAGAGGTAGAACTGGGGGAGGAGGGTGTAAATGGTTAGCACAGACTCAGTGGGCTGAAGGGCCTGTCACTCGTGCTGAGGTAGCAGAATTCTTCCGCATCGGGCCTGTAGGACCAACCTCAGTTTACAGGGGGCAGCCTTTCACCGAAGACCACAGCAGCGTGTCCTCAACAATAATCGTCGTCCTTGCCAGTGTCACCCACATTCAGATACATAACAGAGAAAAAATCACTCATTCCACTCTCTCTCGATTTTCAAACCCTTAATTGAATGAAAGCGATCATTGGTTTCCTTGGAAACAGCTGCCTGGTGACAGTACCACAGTCAGTCGGGTTTCTGTGTAAGCCCTGGTAAAGGCTGCTTCATCGGCAGTTAATCACCGGTGTAGATGTCCACTGGTGAAAGACTTATTAACCTGTTACACGGGATCAGTGAAAATGAGCCTTAATGTTACTGTACAGTTACTGTACAGTTGTGTGTGAGCGTGTGTGTGTGTGTCTGTGAGCATGTGGTGACTGTGTGTGTGAGTGTCTGTGTCTGTGTGTGTGAGCATGTGCTGAGTGTGTGTGAGCGTGTCTGTGTGTGTGTGTGTATGAGTGTGTGCGTGTGTGTGTGTGTGTGTGTGTGTGTGTGTGTGTCTGTGTGTGTGTGTGTGTGTGTGTCCATCAGGGAGAGGATGTGGAGGCTTTGGGGAAGTTGAAAGGAAGTCCACAGGGATTGGAGGATCTGTACTGGAAGGACAGGTTGGATAAATGGGTTGTTTTCTCTGGAGTGTTGGGGGCTGACTGAGGCTTATATCAAAAACTCACCATCATTATGTCATTTTGACATGGGTGCTCACAGTCTTCCCATGACCTTGGCAAGTTTTCTACACCAGTGGTTTGCCACTGCGCTCTGGGCAGAGTCCTTACAAGATGGGTGACCCCAGCTATTATCAATACTTGTCAGAAATTGTCTGCCTGGTGTCAGTGGTCACATAACCAGGACTTGTGATCTGCACCGGCTGCTCATACGACCATCCACCATCTGATCCCACGGCTTCACGTCACCCTGATCGGGGGCTAATCAGGTGCTATACCTTACCCAAGGGTGACCTGCAGGCCAGCGGAGGGAAGGAGCACCTCACACCTCCTTTGGTAGAGTCGTGTCTCCACCCCGACACCCAATTTAATATAAGGTCAACCCTCATTTTCCTGTACTTCAGATAAAGAAAATGTAAATGGTGAATACTAGGGAATATATTTTTAGGTGATTGGAAGAAAGTATAGAGGGGGATTTCAGAGGTAGGTCAGAAAGTGATGGGTGTGTGGAACGTGGTGTAGAGACAGATACATTAGGGACATTTAAGGGACTCTTAGACAGACACATGGATGATAGACAAATTGGGGTCTACGTAGGAACACACACAAGATGCTGGAGAAACTCAACAGGCCAGGCAGATGCTGAGTTCCTCCAGCTTTTTGTGTGTGTGTTGCTCTGGATTTCCAGGAAGGGTGGGATTGATTTCAGAATAGGTTACAGTTGCTCGTGTTGTTCTTCCATTTTGCACTTGGACTCTTTGTGCATGCAGGGCACCCACGGGTGCCTGCCTCCCCTTCTGGCTTCAGCTTCAGTCCACCTCCGTGGTAAACACCTCTCTGACCCTCTACAACTGGTGCGAGGGGAGTGAGGACCCTCGTCAGATTTAGGCCCCATGGCCAGTGCTTAACTGTGCAGTCTGGTGCAGCCATTCAATCCTGCCTGGTTTAACGTGGATTCCAGTAGTCAGAGAGAGAGGGAGGGAGGGAGGGGTAGAATGGGAGAGAAGGAAAGAGGGAGAGAGGGAGAGAAGGAGAGGGAGAGAGGGGGTAAGGGGGTGGGGGAGCAGAGGGAGAGGGAGAGAACAAATGAGTGAGAGAAAGAGAGAGTGGGGAGTGAGTGAAAGAGAGGGAGGGAGAGAGAGTGGGAGGGAGAGAGAGACAGAGAGAGAGAAGGAGAGAGAGGAGGAAAGAAGAGAAAGAAAGAGAGGGAGAAAGAGAAAGAGAGAGAGGGGGAGAAAGACAGAGGTAGAGAAGGGAAAGAGAAAGAAGGAGGGAGAGGGGGAGAGCAAATGAGCGAGAGAAAGAGAAAGTGGGGAGAGAGGAATAGAGAGGGAGAGAGTGAATGAGTGAGAGAGAGAGAGAGGAGGGCAGGGGTTAGGTACAGACTCCTACTCCCACAACACTGCCCGCTGTCCCGTCACACACTCTGGCGCAAGCTCAGTGCACGAAGTCTCCGGGTATATTGGGAACCTCCTGGGACCAGTGGGCAGTCAACAGTGCCCGGTCAAAGCCCGCAGGACAGCGGCTCACTCAGGTAGAGTGAGACATCTCCACCATGGGCACAACCATTCCTGCTGTCTAGGACGTCTGCAAATGGCAGTTCCCTCTTGTGGTCAGTTCTAGCGCCCTCTGCAAGAAAGTGTTCACGTTCTCCGTGTGAGTGTGGGTTTCCTCCAATTCCCTCCCAGAGTCTAAAGGTGTATGAGTTAATTAGTCATTGTAAATTGTTCCCATGATTAGGCTGGGGTGAAATCGGCGTGTTGTGTGGGCCAGAAGGGACTATTCCATGCTGTATCCATAAATAAATAAATAAATAAAATCCTATATTTGTTTGGCGGAGAGCAGGCTGACTGGTTATATCGCCGCCTGGTATGAAGGCTACACGCCTCAGGCTGCAGAGGGTCGCAGACACAGCCAGAACACTAACCCTTCCCACATATACGACACCACGTCCACAACCTACAGGAGGCTGAAGACACACACTCAATGATTCAGGAGCAGCCTCTTCCCCTCTGCCGTCAGATTTCTGAATGGACAGTGAGCCCATGAACTCACAATTCCTCTTTGCCCGACTTAATTATTTTCGTATATTGCACTGTCCTGCTGTCACAGAACAACACCTCTCCCCACATCACAAACAAGAGAAAGTCTGCAGATGCTGGAAATCCGAGCAACACACACAAAATACTGGAGGAACTCAGCAGGCCAGGCAGCATCTGTGGAAAAGAGTACAGTCGACGTTCCGGGCTGAGATCCTTCATTAGGACTGAGAAAGAAGATGAGAAGTCAGAGTTAGAAGGTGGGGGAGGGGAGGGAGGAACACAAGGTGAAAGGTGAAACCAGGAGGGGGAGGGGGTGAAGTAAAGAGCTGGGAAGTTGATTGGGGAAAGAGATATCGGGCTGGAGAAGGGGAAGTCTGACAGAAGAGGACAGAAGGCCAGGGAAGAAAGAAAAGGAGGGGAGGAGCACCAGAGGGGGGTGATGGGCAGGTAAGGTGAGAGGGAAAAGTGGATGGGGAATGGTGAAGGTGGGGGCCATTACCAGAAGTTTGAAAAATCAATGTTCATGCCATTAGGTGGAATACAAGGTGTTGTTGCTCCAACCTGAATGTGGCCTCATCACGACAGTAGAGGAGGCCGTGGACTGACATGTCCGAATGGGAATAGGAAGTAGAATTAAAATGGGTGATCCAGTTTTTTTCTGGCGGAATAATGACGAACACAACCTCACACTTTTCCAATCTCTCAAAAAGTTCTATTTTAACTTCATCAGTCCACAGGACTTGTTTCCAAAATGCATCAGTTTGTTTAGATGTTCCTTTGAACCTTTTGAATAGAACTTTTTGGCTGCAATGAGCAAAGGTATGTTTGGAGAAAAAAGGGTGTAGAATTTCATGAAAAGAACACCTCTCCAACTGTTAAGCACGGGGGTGGATCAATCATACTTTGGGCTTGTCAGCCAGTCGCATGGGGAACATTTACAGGTAGAGGGAAGAATGAATTCAATTAAATACCAGCAAATTCTGGAAGCAAACATCACACCATCTATAAAAAAGCCGAAGATGAAAACAGGATGGCTTCTACAACAGGATAATGATCCTAAACACACCTCAAAATCCACAATGGACTACCTCAAGAGGCGCAAGCTGAAGGTTTTGCCATGGCCCTCACAGTCCCCCGACTTCAACATAATCGAGAATCTGTGGATAGAGCTCAAAAGAGCAGTGCATGCAAGACGGCCCAAGAATCTCACAGAACTAGAAGCCTTTTACAAGGAAGAATGGGTGAAAATCCCCCAAACAAGAACTGAAAGACTCTAAACTGGCTACAGAAAGCATTTACAAGCTGTGATACTTGCCAAAGGGGGTGTTACTAAGTACTGCCATGCAGGGTGCCCAAACTTTTGCTTTGGGCCCTTTTCCTTCTTTGTTATTTTGAAACTGTAAAAGATGGAAATCAATGTTTTCTTGCTTAAAATATTAAAGAAATGTGTCATCTTTAACTTCATGCCTTTTGGAAATAAGTTCATCTTTTACTCGCTTAGCTATTCACAGTAACAGAAATTTTGACCAGGGGTGCCCAAACTTTTGCATGCCACTGTATGTTGAATAGATTAAAAAACGTGCCAAAAACAGAAATACTGTATACTAAAAAAGAAGTGAGGTAGTGTCCAAGGGTTCAATGTCCATTTAGGAATTGGATACCTGATGGTAACAGTGAGAAAACGACATACCCTGGGTGCTGGGAGTCCTTAATAATGGACACTGCCTTATGAGACACTGCTCCCTGAAGATGTAGGCTAGTACCCAAGATGGAGCTGACTAGATTTACAACCCTCTGCAGCTCCCTCCAGTCCTGTGCAGTAGCCCCTCCATAACAGACAGCGATGCAGCCTGTCAGAATGCTCCCCACGGTAAAACTGTAGAACTTTTTGAGTGTATTTGTTGACATGCCAAATGTCTTCAAACTCCTAATGAAGTATAGCTGCTGTCTTGCCTTTTTAAAAGAAGTTTGCATGACTAATGAAGGATCTATTAGATACACCCAATCACTTGGGCTCCACAGCCGTCTGTAGCAATGAATTCCACAAGTTCACCACCCTCTGCTAAAGAAATTCCACCTCATCTCCACTCTAGATGGATGTCCTTCAATTCTGAGGCTGTGCCCTCTGGTCCTAGACTCCCCCACTACAGGAAACATCATCTCCAAATCCACTCTATCTATGTCCTCTGGTCCTAGACTCCCCCACTATAGGAAACATCCTCTCCACATCCACTCTATCTGTGTCCTCTGGTCCTAGACTCCACCACTATAGGAAACATCCTCTCCACATCCACTCTATCTGTGCCCTCTGGTCCTAGACTCCCCCACTATAGGAAACATTGTCTCCACATCCACTCTATCTGTGTCCTCTGGTCCTAGACTTCCCCACTATAGGAAACATCCTCTCCACATCCACTCTATCTGTGTCCTCTGGTCCTAGACTCCCCCACTATAGGAAACATTGTCTCCACATCCACTCTATCTGTGTCCTCTGGTCCTAGACTCCCCCACTACAGGAAACATCCTCTCCACATCCACTCTATCTGTGTCCTCTGGTCCTAGACTCCCCCACTGTAGGAAACATTGTCTCCACATCCACTCTGTCTGGGCCTTTCAATATTTAGTATAGGTTCCCCCTCATTCTTCTAAATCCCAGTGAATACAGGTTCAGAGCCAACAGACCTTGCTCATTCATTAACCTTTTCAGTCCCAGGATGACTTTCATAAACAGTATTATTCTAGACCCTTTCCAATACTAGCACAGCTTTTCTTAGATATGGGACCGAAAATGGCTCACAATAGTTCTGGAATGGGAGAGGTGGCAGCCCGTATTTGACTAACTGATGTGGCTGCTCCTCTAGTTCAGGCTGCACTTCAGCCTTCAGCTCATAATACACAGAACTGTGCTAAAGTCTTGGGTATAGCTTCTGCACAGTACTGCATTTATCAACGTGGAGCGGAGAGTGAGTTTGTAAATCTGATGGGAGCAAATGATGCTGGGAGTGGTGAGGGTGGAGCACCGTGGGAGGGGTGTGGGACAGGTGGCAGAGGAGGAGTGTCAGGGGCGGGTACAGACACACCCAGCCCTGAGACACCAGGCAAGGTCATTCAATTCCAAACCATTGGTTTATTGATCATCACAGAATGTCTCTCTGATGCTTCCCGCTCCCTCCCCTCTCCCTTCCCCTTTTCCCAACCATGATTCCCCTCTCCCTGCCCCCTTCCCACTCTCAGTCCACAACAGAGACCCAGCTCAGAATCAGCGGTGTACAATATATGTGCCTCAGACTGTTGCACAGGACTGTGTGTCAATACCAGGTCAATGCTACAACAGTACGCTGTTACAGAGTCCTCCCCCATCAGCCTGGGATCACTGAGAAGGCAACAGCGTGTTTCAACAACCACTGACCTACAGTGTGCAGATGGAAAAATCACTCTGGGTTCGTGTGGCCCAGCGCCATTTTCCCATGCTCTTCTCCCTTCTCCAAAGGTGGTTCATTTGGAAATGCACTCTTGCAGTGCTTCACTATACCTGCTTTTTAACACCTCAGATCATCACACAGGCGAGTGAGAGGGGTTGCACTTTGGGGACTAGCAGTACTTAGGATGCAGGTCGGTGAGGTTACTCAGACTAATAGTTCAGCACGGACTAGATGGGCCATATGGCCTGTTTCTGTGCTTCAGTGTTCCATCACTTCTTCTCCTCTGTCCAGAACACAGTCACGCCCCTGCGGCACTCACCAGTTCCAGAAACCCTCACCTCATAGCCGTGTGCTCCATCTCCAGGAGCACCCAGGTATGGACGTAGAGGGGCGGGCAGTTAACTCGGGCAGCACCCTCCAGTGAATGTCCAGGTTGGCCAGGCCCGAGAGGAAGCCAACCAGGAGATCCCCCCGAGCAACCTTCCATCCTCCTACATTGTACATCGCTCGGGAGCCTGAGACTTTTGCACAGTACTGCAGCAATTTTATATCTTGCACTGTACTGCTGCCACACAAAAAAAAACACATTTCATGACGTGTGAGTGATGATAAACCTGATTCTGATATGGGTCTGCATTGTGGACTGAGAGTGGGAAGGGGGCAGGGAGAGGGGAATCATGGTTGGGAAAAGGGGAAGGGAGAGGGGAGGGAGCGGGAAGCATCAGAGAGACATTCTGTAATGATCAATAAACCAATTGTTTGGAATCAAATGACCTTGCCTGGTGTCTCAGGGCTGGGTGTGTCTGTACCCACCCCTGATACTTCTTCTCTGCTACCTGTCCCACACCCCTCCCACGGTGTCCCACCCTCACCATCCCCAACATCCTTTGCTCCCGCCAGATTTACAAACTCGCTCTCCGCTCCACGTTGACAAATACAGGACTGTGCAGAAGTCTTGGGCACCCTGGCAATATATATTTGCCAAAGATTTTTGCAGAAAATGTGTTTATCAGCACACATTTTTTTTAAGCAGGTCCTGTGTGTAATCAGTATTTGTGAAGGTCAAATGCACTGAGCTCTAACAGCAGTGACACCTCGGGCCCAGGATCTGGTACTGTACTGCATCCTGTGCTGGGAGAAGTAGGCAGGCAGGCAGGCAGGCAGCCAGGCATCCTGGGGCTTTGCAGGGGAAAGCTGACACCAGGGATATCTCTGCCAAATGCTCCCCATTGTGAAGTTTAACACTGGGATTCCCCTTTGTAAATATTGACAGGGAAGAGATGTTGGCAAACGGTTCCCCTGTTAAAAGCTGGCAAGGGTTTCTCACTAGAAATCTCGATATTGGTGTTGACAAGGATTACCATTGCAAGCATTCAGAAACGCCATCGAATGTCAAATACAGAACAGTACAGCACAAAAGGCCCTTCAGCTAGGGATGCTGAGTGGAACTTATTAACTGATTCACCTATCTAAACTAATCACTTCTGACGAGATCCCTCTCTGCACTCCGGGGCAGTGTGCGGAGTCCGTGGAAACTCCCGGGACCAGCGAACCGAGTGTGGTCTGGATAGAAACACTCTGTCAGTGTTCAATTAGCACAGCCCTTCGGCCCATCACATTGTACCTATCCAATTAAATTCGTAATCAAATACCCAACTGAACTACACAATAGCCTGCACAGTACCCACACCCCTCCCATCCCTGCATGTCCATTCATCTCAAAGCCTCCAACACCACCTCTGGCGGAGCATTCCAGGGACTCACCATTCACTGTGTGAAAAACTCGCCCCGCACGCATCCTTTGAAACTAACCCCTCTCAGCTTAAGTGCACGGCCTCAAGTAGTAGGGATTTTGAACCTGGGAAGAAGACACTAGCTGTCTATTCCATCTGAAGCCTTCCGTTGGCCAGGCTTGACCATGGATATTGTGTCCTAGCTCTCTACGTGACACACAAACCAGGCTAATAGGATATAGAAAGCAAGCCCCTCCTCTCCATGCACCTGATGATGCCAAGGAACGGCAGAGACCGACACAGTTTGGCATTGAACTCAACACAGGACTGCCTTAGGGGCTCCAGCTCTGGATTTTTCCCCTGGGGTTTACCCCCGTAGCCTTCCCCATGAGTGGGTAGGTTTGAGATCACAAGGCAGCAGAGGTTTCCTTCTCCTAGATGAGCTGCCAACCACGGCTGACAAGCCCTGTCTGCCCAAAGCCCCCTTTGCCCCTTCTCCTGTCAGTAGAAATGGTTCTGCAGGGGTCAGTAGCCAAGCCACACATGGAGGCCAGGAGCCGGACTGGGTTGTCAGAGGCTACTTGAGATGCGCGCCATTGGGAGCATTGAAGGGGTAGTGGGAGCTCGTTCCCATTACCACACCACCTCCGGCTCTAACGACCTTATGGAATCATATGCATTCCATCTCGGCCTCTGATAATGTTATAAACCTCCCTCTACATCTCTGACCAGCTCACTGCCTCTCAGCTTAAATTCCTGTCCTGTGGTAGTAGATCTCTCCCCGATCTCTGCCCCTCATATGGGCTGGTCTTCCCTCAGCCTCTGACACTCCAGAGAAAACAACCCTAGCTTGTCCATCCTCTGCTAACAACTCATGCCCTCTAATCTAGGTGGCACCCTGGTGAACCTCTTCTGCTCCCTCCAAAGTGTCCAAATCCTTCCTGTCTAGCCTGGGCGTCCAGACGTTATCGCCATGACATCATCATTATGTACCATGTCGTCATGACATCATCATTCTGTGCCGTATGACGTGGGCGGTCATGGTCTTTCAGTGACCGTGATTATTCTTGGCAAAGCTGAATTTCATGGTGGCTGATTAGGAAAAGGGGAGGTGCAATGAGACCTGGGTGTCATTATACACCAGTCATTGAAAGTGGGCATGCAGGTACAGCAGGTGGTGAAAAAGGCGAATGGTATGCTGGCATTTATAGCGAGAGGATTCGAGTACAGGAGCAGGGAGGTACTATTGCAGTTGTACAAGGCCTTGGTGAGACCACGCCTGGAGTATTGTGTGCAGTTTTGGTCCCCTAATCTGAGGAAAGACATCCTTGCCATAGAGGGAGTACAAAGAAGGTTCACCAGATTGATTCCTGGGATGGCAAGACTTTCATATGAAGAAAGACTGGATGAACTAGGCTTGTACTCGTTGGAATTTAGAAGATTGAGGGGGAATCTGATTGAAACGTATAAAATCCTAAAGGGATTGGACAGGCTAGATGCAGGAAGATTGTTCCCGATGTTGGGGAAGTCCAGAACGCGGGGTCACGGTTTGAGGATAAAGGGAAAGCCTTTTAGGACTGAGATTAGGAAAAACTTCTTCACACAGAGAGTGGTGAATCTGTGGAATTCTCTGCCACAGGAAACAGTTGAAGCCAGTTCATTGGCTATATTTAAGAGGGAGTTAGATATGGCCCTTGTGGCTAGGGGGATCAGAGGGTATGGAGGGAAGGCTGGTGCAGGGGTCTGAGTTGGATGATCAGCCATGATCATACTGAATGGCGGTGCAGGCTTGAAGGGCCGAATGGCCTACTCCTGCACCTATTTTCTATGTTTCTATGTTTCTATTAGAGGTATTCTTCATTGCTGAAATTCAGCTCCCATGATATTTTTTCCATGACTGTTCTTGGCAAATTTTTCTACAGAAGTGGTTTGCCATTGCCTTCTTTTGGGCAGTGTCTTTACAAGACGGGTGACCCCAGCCATTATCAATACTCGTCAGAGATTGTCTGCCTGGCGTCAGTGGTCACGTAACCAGGACCTGTGATCTGCACCGGCTGCTGATACGACCATCCACCACCTGATCCCACGGCTTCACGTCACCCTGATCGGGGGCTAAACAGATGCTACAAGAGTGATCTGCAGACTAGCGGAGGGGAGGAGCACCTTACATCTCCTTTGGTAGAGACGTATCTCCATCCTGCCACCCAAGGGATAACCAGAGCAGGATGCAATACTCCAGATGCGGTCTAAACAGTCATTTATAGATCTGCAATATAACTTCCTGACCCTTGAGCTAAATACTTATTCAATTATTTACCTCTCTATCGACATGTTCAGCCTTGTTCAGGGAGCTATGGACTCGGAGACAAAGATCCCTCTGTAAATCAACACAATGTGTGGTGAGGATCCCTGACACAGGAAAGTAGGGACCCCCACCACCCAGGACATGCTCTCTTCTCTCTGCTGCCATCGGGAAAGAGGTACAGGAGCCTCAGGTCCCACACCACCAGGTTCAGGAACAGTTATTACCCCTCAGCCATCAGGCTCCTGAACCAGTGAGGATAACCTCAACTCTGAACTGATTCCATCGGGAAGGAGGTACAGGAGCCTCAGGTCCCACACCACCAGGTTCAGGAACAGTTATTACCCCTCAACCATCAGGCTCCTGAACCAGAGGGGATAACCTCAACTCTGAACTGATTCCATCGGGAAGGAGGTACAGGAGCCTCAGGTCCCACACCACCAGGTTCAGGAACAGTTATTACCCCTCAACCATCAGACTCCTGAACCAGAGGGGATAACCTCAACTCTGAACTGATTCCATCGGGAAGGAGGTACAGGAGCCTCAGGTCCCACATCACCAGGTTCAGGAACAGTTATTACCCTCCACCATCAGACTCCTGAACCAGTGAGAGTAACTTCACTCAACTTCACCTACCCCATCTTCCCACAACCTTTCAAGGACTCACGTTCTTGATACTTATTGCTTATCTATTTATTATTACTATTTATTTGTTTTTGTATTTGCACAGTCTGTTGTCCTTTGCACTCTGGTCGAACACTCGGATTGGTAAGGTCTATTATGGTTATTATTCTATTTAGGATTTATTAAGTATGCCTGCAAGAAAATCAATCTCAGGGCTGTACTGAGCAAAATTCTTCAGCATATATATCGCTTGGGTGCCTAAGACTTTTGCACAGTACTGTAGTAATTTTATGTATTGCACTGTACTGCTTTCACAAAAAAAAACACAAATTTCATAAAATACACCTACGTGTGATGAGTATCTGTAAATCTGAATCTGACTTGTTTTCTAATTGAGGATCAAACGAGTACAGAGATAATGAAGATTCCAGTTGATTCAAGTGCGGTGCCACTTCCTTCTTTGGGACTACTCGGACCACCCTGACCCTTTGAGGCTACCCTCCAGAATGGGGGGAGAAACTAAAATGCTACCCGGCTGAGTGATGAGGAATTATTTGTAAAATACAAAATGAACGCTATGGCGGAGAAAGCCAAGGTTTACCACAGCCAAGGCCACTGTCATCACAGAGAGGCAAGGGCTTGGTCAGGGCTGCTGTTATCCTGGTTGGACAGCACAGTGCAGGGACACAAAAGACACCCGGGCAGACCGAGAGTGAGAGATGGGCAGATAAAGAGACAGGCACTCAGAGACAATGACCGGAGTGCAGCTGGACACACGAGGAGAGAGATTGACAAAGAGATGGAGGCGGCGAAACAGAGAGAAAGATAGTCAGAAAAGGAGAAAGAGTGAGAGAAAGAGACTTCGAGAGATGAAGATGGAGAAAGCGAAACAGGTAAAGAGACAGAAGAGGAGACAGCGCGAGATGGACATGAAGAGAGCAAAACAGAGAGACAGAAAGAGAGAGAGAGGGAGTGTGAGAGATGGAAATGGAGAGAGTGAAACAAAGGGAGAGAGGGACCAACAGAGTGCAATACATCTCTCTCTCACACACACCTATCTGGAGTTCAACCCAGATAAGTGTGAGATTGTTCATTTTGGTGGGTCAAATATGATGGCAGAATATAGTATTAATGGTAAGACTCTTGGCAGTGCGGAGGATCAGAGGGATCTTGTGGTCTGAGTCCATAGGACACTCAAAGCAGCTGCACAGGTTATCTCTGTGGTTAAGAAGGCCACAAGATTGATTGGCCTTCATCAATCGTGAGATTGAGTTTAAGAGCCGAGAGGTAATGTTGTAGCTATATAGGACCCTGGTCAGACCCCACTTGGAGTACTGTGCTCAGTTCTGGTCACCTCACTACAGGAAGGATGTGGAAACCACAGAGAGAGTGCAGAGGAGATTTACAAGGATGTTGCCTGGATTGGAGAGTATGCCTTATGAGAATAGGTTGAGTGAACTCAGCCTTTTCTCCTTGGAGTGATAGAGGATGAGAGGTGACCTAATAGAGACTTAAGACTCTTTTAAGAGACTTTTGGATAGGTACATGGAGCTTAGAAAAATAGAGGGCTATGGGTAACCCTAGGTAATTTGTATTGAGTTGTAGGTTTGCTACGTTCTATGATAGAGGTGTATAAGATGATGAGAGGCATTGATCGTGTGGATAGTCAGAAGCTTTTTCCCAGGGCTGGAATGGCTAGCACCAGAGGGCCTATTTTTAGGGTGCTTGGACAAAGGTACAGAGATGTCCGGGTACGTTTTTTAATGGAGAGAGTGGTGAATGAGTGGAATGGGCTGCCGGTGACGGTGGTGGAGGCAAATACAATAGGGTCTTTTAAGACACTCTTGTATAGGTACATGGAGCTTAGGAAAATAGAGTGCTATGTGTAACCCTAGGTAATTCCTAAAGTAAGTATATGTTCGGCACAACCCTGTGGGCCAAAGAACCTGTACTATGCAGTAGGTTTTCTATGTTTCTATGCTTCTAACACACACAGAGTCTCTGTCGGACACATACCCGCACATGTGGCCTCTGACATAATTTTAAAGAGTTATAACCACTGCCACACAAATACACATGACAAGCACGAAAATGAACACACACACAGATATATACTCTATGCACACTAAACCCATATTAGTAATGACAAACACACTAAACAACAGAAACGACATTTAAATTTCCTAACCTTTAAACGTAGAGTCACGTAATTTGCCTAAATTACATGGAGAGGCATGTTAATACTTTATCAACACATTTCCCCTACAGTGCAGTGTCAGCGGAAATCAAAGGCCTTACCCCCTGCACAAAGCTCTCGTCAGTTAATTGATCTTAAGTGATAACACTTCTAACATGAGTGTTCCTGGTCCTGTACAGTACAGAGCTGGTGCAGAGCCCCGCGACCGACAGCGGGGAACCAGACGCAGACATTGTGGGTCCTCGGTATCACGTGTTCCAAACCGCAGGTCAGAGAGACAGCAGCTTCAGGCCAAGTCACTGGCAAACGCACAATACTGAGGGAGGGTCACACTGTGGGAGGGGCAGTACCGAGGGAGGGTCACACTGTGGGAGGGGTGGTACTGAGGGAGGGTCACACTGTGGGAGGGGTGGTACCGGGGGAGGGTCACACTGTGGGAGGGGAGGTACCGAGGGAGGGTCACACTGTGGGGGGGTGGTACCGAGGGAGGGTCACACTGTGGGGGGTGGTACTGAGGAAGGGTCACACTGTGGGGGGGTGGTACTGAGGGAGTGTCACACTGTGGGAGGAGTGGTACCGAGGGAGGGTCACACTGTGGGAGGGGCGGTACTGAGGGAGGGTCAAACTGTGGGAGGGGTGGTACTGTGGGAGGGTTACACTGTGAGAGGAGTGATACTGAGGGAGGGTCACACTGTGGGAGGGGGTGGTACTGAGGGAGGGTCACACTGTGGGAGGGGTGGTACTGAGGGAGGGTCACATTGTGGGAGGGGTGGTACTGAGCGAGGGTCACACTGTGGGAAGGGTGGTACTGAGGGGGGGTCACACTGTGGGAGGGGTGGTACCGAGGGAGGGTCACACTGTGGGAGGGGTGGTACCGAGGAAGGGTCACACCGTGGGAGGGGTGGTACTGAGGGAGGGTCACAGTGTGAGAGGTGTGGTACCGAGGGAGGGTCACACTGTGGGGGGAGGTGATACTGAGGGTGGGTCACACTGTGGGAGGGGTGGTACTGAGGGAGGGTCACACTGTGGGAGGGATGGTACAGAGGGAGAGTTACACTGTGGGAGGGGGTGGTACTGAGGGAGGGTCACACTGTGGGAGGGGGTGGTACTGAGGGAGAGTCACACTGTGGGAGGGGTGGTACTGAGGGAGGGTCACAGTGTGAGAGGCGTGGTACTGAGGGAGGGTCACACTGTGGGAGGGGTAGTACCGAGGGAGGGTCACACTGTGGGAGGGGTGGTACTGAGGGAGAGTTAGACTGTGGGAGGGGTAGTACCGAGGAAGAGTCACACTTTGGGAGAGTTACACTCTGATGAAATTCAGCTTTGCCTTCAATGCAGCCTCTGGATTGCTGGGGGAAAGAAGGGATGTTTGGAGAGAAGACATAGGAGGGGTGATCCTTCCGTGGTCCGTGGAGATGACTTCAGTTCCCCGGCTCGGTTACTTGTCATTGACATTTCTCATTGTGGCTGTTGTACTCAGTTTTAGGGACAGCTTCTTCCCCTGCACCATCAGATTTCCCAATGGATAATAAACCCGGGAACACTATTTTGTGCTCCCTTTTGGTACTACTTACTGAATTATACAGATTTTTTTGTCATTTTGGGATTTTTATGTATTGCCCTGTACTGCTGCCACAAAACAACAAATTTTACTGCCTATGTCAGTGATAGTGAATTTAATTTTGATTCTGATTCTGATTGCTAAATTTGCAGTTGACATAAAAATTGGCAGTGTCAATGTTTAGGAAGATACAGCATTTATTGTAATTTATAGATTTTTTACGTATTAAGCAGAAATGCAAAACAACAAATTTGGTGAAATAACACACACAAAATGCTGGAGGAACGCAGCAGGCCAGGGAGCATCTGTGGAAGAGAAGTACAGTCAATGTTTCCGGCCGAAACCCTTTGGCAGGACCAGAGAAAATATAGATGGGGAGAGAGAGTTAGAAGGTGGGGGGAGGGAGGGAGAAACACAAGGTGAAAGGTGAAACCGGGAGGGTGGAGGGGTGAAGTAAAGAGCTGGGAAGTTGATTGGGGAAAGAGATACCGGGCTGGAGAAAGGGGGATCTGATAGGAGAGTACAGAAGGCCATGGAAGAACGAAGAAGGGGGAGGTGGTGGACAGGTAAGGAGATGAGGTGAGAGACGGAAAAGGGAATGGTGAAGTTCAAGAAATCGATGTTCATGCTATCGGATTGGAGGCTACCCAAATGGAATATAATGTGTTGTTCCTCCAACCTGAGTGTGGCCTCATCACGGCAGGAGATGAGGCCAAGGACTGACAAGTCTGAATGGGAATGGGAAGTGGAACTGAAATGGGTGGCCACTGGGAGATCCAGCCTTTTTCTGGCGGACGAAGCGTGACATATCAGAATAGGATTGAATTTCATGGAATAGGCCAGTTATATTAACCCTGATTCTGATTGCGAGTAATTTTTTTTAATGTGTTGTAATGCTGCCGTGAAGCAACACATTTTTACCGCACCCTGTCAATGATCATCGTTCTGCTTCCGATTTGGACTAAATCTGCAGAATTAGTGTTGATGGTTAGGTAGATGCAGCTTTGTGAAACTGAGAAATGGACATGCTGGACAGAGCAGTGCAGGGAATGGGTAGCTGGGATGTAAGTGCTGGCGATGGACTATTGAAGACTAGTATTGGTGGGACATACACAGAGAACCTTCAGCAGTTTGGGCAACCTTCACCCAGCATGATGGTGGCACTGCAGCAGCAGTTTCCCTTGGACACAAACCAACAGGCTCGAGAGGAGCCTCTAGCCACTGTGAAGTCAAAAAGACGGACTCTTGACCGTACAATCTATTTCATTATGGACACAGGAGGCTCTGCAGATGCTGGAAATCTAAAGCAAAGCACTCAAAATGCTGTCGGAACTCAGCAGGCTGGGCAGCATCCACAGAAGGGGACAAACAGTCATCAGGACTGGAAAGGAAGGGGAGCAGAAACGAGAATGAGAAGGCGGGGGGGAGGCGGTTGGAAGGGGAATAGGGAGGGGGAGGTCTACAAACTGTCCTGATATATGAAGGGGAAAGGAGATGGGAATCCAGAGCAACACACACAGAATGCTGGAGGAACTCAGCAGGCCAGGCAGCATCTGTGGAAATGAATAAACAGTCGATGTTTCGGGCTGAGACCCTTCATCAGGACATTTTATTGCAGCCTTGTTGCCCAGCTGCACTTTCTCTGTAACTGTACTATGATATGAGGGAGGGAGGGAGGGAAAGTCGATTCAGACCCTGAGAGGCCTGTGTTGGGCATTTTCATGCCTTACAAAGCGCAGATTGGAAGTCTGTGTGGGGCGCCACTCCTCGCACAGACACTAGAGCAATGTGTGGTTAAGTGCCTTGCTCAAGGACACAAACACAGCTGAGGCTCAAACTAGCGACCTTCAGATCACTAGATGAACACCTTAACCACTTGGCCACGTACCCAACACTGTGATATGAGGCACCCTGTTACTGTCATTCCCTTGTATGACCTCAATGGTGACGTGAAATAATCTGTGCGAATATTTTACATTTCACGTTGACAATGCTCAAATCACCAGGGGCATAAATAGGGTGGGCAGTCGCAGTCTTTTCCCCAGGGTGGGGGAATCTTGACAGACTACTAAGGTCACAGATTGAGGGCAAAGAGTTCAAGGAGACCTGAGGAACAACGTGTTCACCCAAAAGACGCAGGTATGGAGAACGAGCTGTCAGTGGAAGGGCGTGAGGCAGGAACAAAAACAACATTTAAAAGGTGAGACCCATCGTAAATTAGGGGACCGCTTCATTGAGGACCTCTGCTCCAACTGCCAAAAGTGGAACTTCATGGTTGCCCAACATTTTAATTCCCATTCCCATTCCCGTTCCAACATGTCGGTCCATGGCTTCCTGTCGTGCCATGATGAAGCCACCCTCAGGGTGGAGGAACGACACCTCATATTCTGTCTGAGTAGCCTCCAACCTGATGGCATAAATATCAATTTCTCCTTCCAGTTAACATAATTCCTTCCCTCTTCACTCCTCTATTCCCCACTCTGTCCTGCTACCTCTACTCATCTGTTAATCATCTCCCCCTGGGTCCCCTCCTCCTTCCCTTTCTCCCATGGTCCACTCTCCTCTCCTATCAGACTCCTTCCTCTCCAGCCCTTTACCTTTCCCACCCACCTGGCTTCACCAATCACCTTCCAGCTGCCCTCCTTCCCTCCCCCCGGCCCATCTTTTTATTCTGGACTATTCCCCCGTCCTTTCCAGTCCTGAAGAAGGTTCTCGGTCCAAAACGTTGACTGTTTATTCACTTCCATGGATGCTGCCCGGCCTGCTGAGCTCCCCCAGCATTTTGTGTGTGCTGCTCTGGATTTCCAGCATCTGCAGAATCTTTAGTGTTTATGATTTAAAAGACAGGTACATGGATACGAAAGGTTTAGATGAATACAAGCCAAACACAGGCAAATAAGATCGGGTTAGGAGGACACATTGATAACCATGTACTGTATTGTGCAGAAGACTTAGGGCCAAATGGACAAGAATATAAATACAAGGATGTAATGCTGAGACTTTATAAAGTACTGGTGAGGCCTCACTTGGAGCATTGTGATCCGTTTTGGGCCCCTAATCTTAGAAAGGATATGCTGAACCCAACGACGATTCACGAAAATGATCCTAGGACTGAATGTCTTGTCATATGAAGAGCACCTGGCCCTATGTCACTGGAATTCAGAAGAATGAGGGATGACTTCATTGAAACCTATGGAATGGTGAAAGGGCTTGACAGAGTGGGTGTGGAGAGGACGTTCACTTTGTTGGGAGAGCCTAAGGCCAGAGGACACAGCCCCAGAATAGAGGGATGTCCTTTTAGAACTGAGATGAGGCGGAATTCCCTCAGCTGGAGAGTGGTGAATCCATGGAATTCTTTGCCACAGGCAGTTGTCGAGGCCGAGTTATTGGACATTTTTAAGACAGAGGTTGATAGATTCTTGATTGGTCGGAGCATGAAGGGATACGGGGAGAAGGCAGGAGATTGAGGTTGAGAGGAAAATGGATCAGCCATGATGAAATGGTGGAGCAGACTCGATGGGCCTGAGACTTTTGACAGTCCTGTAGTAATTTTATGTATTGCACTGTACTGCTGCCACAAAAAAAAGCAAATTTCATGACGTGTGAGTGATGATAAACCTGATTCTGATATGGGTCTCTATTGTGGACTGAGAGTGGGAAGGGGGCAGGGAGAGGGGAGGGAGCGGGAACCACCAGAGAGACATTCCGTGATGATCAATAAACCAATTGTTTGGAATCAAATGACCTTGCCTTGTGTCTCAGGGCTGGGTGTGTCTGTACCCACCCCTGACACTCCTTCTCTGCTACCTGTCCCACACCCCTCCCGCGGCGCCCCACCCTCACCATTCCCAACATCCTTTGCTTCCGCCAGATTTATAAACTCGCTCTCCGCTCTAGTTATGTATGTGTGTGTGTGTGTGTGTGTGTGTGTGTGTGTGTGTGTGTGTGTAGACCTTGGCACAGTACTGCAGGAGTTGAGCGGAGTGTGTGTGTGTGTGTGTGTGCGTGTGTGTGTGTGTGTGTGTGTGTGCCTGTGTGTGTGTGTGAGTGTGTATGTAGACCTTGCACAGTACTGCAGGAGTTGAGCGGAGGGCCTGCCTCTGGGCTGCGTAACTCTACGGCTCTCTGAATCTAGACATCCTCAATTAGGCCCATGGTTCCAACACCCAGACTGAGGTTCCCTCAGGTGCAGGGTGCTGGCCCGAACCGGCAGTCGTAGCCTTACCTCCCCAGTTCTCAATGCTGAAGAGCTGGTGCAGATTGTGAGCTACGAAGGGGGAGATGAGCTTGAGGTCGTGTGTGCGGACCCGGGTTGCCAGGAGCGACTGGTGTGCATCTCGGAAGGTGGTGTCCATCAGGAGAAGCCCCTTGTGGTTCCGGACTGCCTTCGCGTAGCCCTCAGGACCCTCCCTCAGCAGAATGTCACGGAAACCGGCCGGTGGACCACCTGGAAAGTGGAGGCAGAAGGTTAAGGAGTTTTCAGACTATGGTAAAAATGTGTGGATGCTGTGAACTGAGATGTGGAGAGCACTGTTCCCTCTAAGCTGTGCAGTTATGTGGCCATGTGCCACGATATGTGCTAGACTGTTGGAACCCAAGATCAGAGCAAAGACAGACTCCGATGCACAGCCAGGGAATAACGTTTATTGATAAGAATTCCAAAAGGACATTGGTGACTCTGCTGAGCGAGACTGTGAGAAGTTACATTCCCAAAACTAGGACCCCACGATTAGCACTAATCAGGCATCCGCTTACATAGCAGAATAACACAGAATCCTCCAGCCTAAGAAAATGAACTTAAACAGAAAGCACCAGCGGGCCGCATTACAGAGAACGAGTTGCATGAGAAAAATGTGAGGAACTCTAATGATGAAAGACTCGTTAAACAACAATTGACCAACTCAGGTGTTCTGGAAACCTCACAGCCCAACCCTCTCTGCAAACTCACTACACAGTGCAGGCACTGAAATGCTTCTGTACAGATCGCCTTTGTTGCTGCGCAGCTGGAAGGTGCCTAAGTCTTTTGCACAGTACTGTAGTAATTTGATGTATTGCACTGTGCTGCTACCACAAAAAATAACAAGTTTCCTGACATACGTGAGTGATGATAAACCTGATTCTGATCTGGGTCTCTATTGTGGACTGAGAGTGGGAAGGGGGCAGGGAGAGGGGAATCATGGTTGGGAAAAGGGGAAGGGAGAGGGGAGGGAGCGGGAAGCACCAGAGAGACATTCTGTAATGATCAATAAACCAATTGTCTGGAATCAAATGATCTTGTCTGGTGTCTCAGGGCTGGGTGTGTCTGCACCCACCCCTGACACTCCTTCTTTGCCCCCTGTCCCTCATCCCTCCCACAGTGCCCCAGCATCCCCAACATCCTTTGCTCCCGCCAGATTTACAAACTCGCTCTCTGCTCCATGTTGACAAATACAGTACTGTGCAAAATTCTTAGGCACCCTGGCTATATATATGTGTGCCAATGACATCTCACAGTGCTGCACAGGCGTTACATTAAAATGCTACACTGTACGGGTGTTCACAAGATCACAAGACAAAGGAGCAGAAGTAGGCTATTCGGCCCATCGAGTCTGCTCCACAGCTCCCCCATGAGCTAAACTATTCTCCCATCTAGTTCCAATTTCCAGCTTTTTCCCCATATCCCTTGATACCCTGACTAATTAGATACCTATCAACCTCCTCCTTAAACACCCTTAATGATCGGGCCTCCACAGCTGTACGTGGCAACGAATTCCACAAATCCCCAACCCTCTGGCTAAAAAAATTTCTTCTCATCTCTGTTTTAACTGGGTACCCTCTAATTCTAAGACTATGGCCTCTTGTCCTGGACTCACCCACCAAGGGAAACAACCTTTCCACATCTACTCTGTCCAACCCTTTCAACATTGGAAACGTTTCTATGAGATCCCCTCTCATTCTTCTATACTCTAATGAATACAGTCCAAGAGCCGACAGACACTCCTCATATGTTAGCCCCTGCATTCCAGGAATCATCCTCGTAAATCTTCTCTGAACTCTGTCCAACATCAGTATATCCGTTCTAAGATAGGGGGCCCAAAACTACACACAGTATTCCAAATGAGGTCTCACCAGTGCCCCATAGAGCCTCATCAACACCTCCTTACTCTTATACACTATTCCTCTTGAAATGAATGCCAACATAGCATTCGTTTTCCTTACTGCCGATCCAACTTGGTGGTTAACCTTTAGGGTATCCTGCACAAGGACCCCCAAGTCCCTTTGCACTTCCGATTTTTGAATTTTCTCCCCATCTAAATAATAATCTGCCCGATTATTTCTTCTTCCGAAATGTACAACTGTACACTTGTCAACATTGTATCTCATCTGCCATTTCTTTGCCCACTCTCCTAACCTGACTAAGTCTCTCTGCAACCTTTCCGTTTCTTCAACATTTCCTGCTCCTCCACCTATCTTGGTGTCATCCGCAAACTTGGCCACAAAACCATTTAATCCATAATCCAAATCATCGATATACATTGTAAAAAGAAGTGACCCCAACACCGACCCCTGCGGAACACCACTAGTAACCGGCAACCAATCAGAATAGGATTCCTTTATTCCCACCCTTTGCTTTCTGCCTATCAGCCAATGCTCCACCCGTTTCAATATCTTTCCTATAATTCCATGGGCTCTCACCTTATTAAGCAGCCTCTTATGCGGCACCTTATCGAAGGCCTTTTGAAAATCCAAATACACAACATCCACAGCCTCTCCCTTGTCAATCTTATTCGAGATTACCTCAAAAAATTCCAATAGGTTGGTGAGGCAGGACCTTCCCTTCATGAAACCACGCTGGCTTCAGCCTATCTTGTCATGCACCTCGAGGTATTTCATAACCTCGTCCTTGAGGATTGACTCCAATATCTTTCCAACCACTGATGTCAGACTAATAGGTCTGTAAGTTTCTTTCTGCTGCCTCCTTCCTTTCTTAAATAGCAGAATTACATTTGCAACCTTCCAGTCCTCCGGAACCATGCCAGAGTCTATTGATTCCTGGAAGATCATTTCCAATGCTTCCACAATCTCCAAAGCCACCTCCTTCAAAACCCTTGGGTGCACCTCATCCGGGTCGGGAGACTTATCTATTCTTAGTCCACTTAGCTTCCCAAGCACTTTCTCTCTAGTTATCTTGACTGTACCTAATTCTATTCCCTGATACCTCTGGCTATCAGGTATATTGCTCATGTCTTCCACTGTGAAGACTGATGCAAAATACTCCTTCAGTTCCTCTGCCATCTCTTTGTAATCCATTATAATTTCTCCAGCATCATTTTCAATCGGTCCCATATCTACCCTTGTCACTCTTTTACTCTTCATATATTTAAAAAAAACTCTTAGTATCCTTTTTTATGTTAATCTCCAACTTCCTTTCATAATTCATCTTTTCTTTCCTAATTACTTTCTTAGTTTCTTTCTGTAAGTTTTTAAAGGTCTTCCAGTCCTCATTTTTCCCACTAATTTTTGCTTCCTTGTATGCCGTTTCTTTTGCTTTTATTTTTGCCTTAACCTCTCTCGTTAGCCACATTTGTGCCATTTTTCCATTCATGATTTTCTTTTTTCTTGGAATATATTTTTCCTGCATTTTCCTTATTTCTTGTAGGAATTTCATCCAATTCTGCTCTGCCGTCCCTCCATTTAGTTTACTTTTCCAATCGACTTGGGCCAGTTCCTCTCTCATACCACTGTAATTTCCCCTGTTCCACTGAAATATCGATACACCAGATACCAGCTTCTCCTTTTCAAATTTGAAACTGAACTCAATCATATTATGATCACTACTTCCAAGAGGTTCCTTTACCTCCAGCTCCCTAATCGCCTCAGGTTCGTTACACAGCACCCAATCCAAAACAGCCTATCCCCTGGTGGGCTTCTGGACAAGTTGCTCCAAAAAGCCATCCTGTAGGCATTCTACAAACTCTCTCTCCTGAGATCCATTACCTTCCCGACTTTCCCAATCCACTTTCATATTAAAATCCCCCATAATTATCTTGACATTTTCCTTCTGACACGCTTTTTCTATTTCCAGCTGCAACTTGTAGTCCACATCCCGGCTGCTGTTTGGAGGCCTGTATATAACTGCTATGAGTGTCTTTTTACCCTTCTCATTTCTTAATTCGACCCATAAGGATTCTACCTCTTCTGATCCTATGTCCCTTCTTTCTATTGATTTGATATCGTTACTTACCATCAGGGCCACGCCACCCCCTTTACCTACCTTCCTATCCTTCCTGTACCCTGTGTATCCTGGGATATTCAGCTCCCAATCACGTCCATCATTTAGCCATGACTCGGTGATGGCCACAATGTCATACCTTTTAACCTGCAGCTGTGCAGCAAGGTCATCCACTTTATTTCTAATGCTGCGTGCATTTAAGTACAGTACTTTTAGATCGGTACCTGTTGCCACTTGTGCTATATATCTATTTTGCAGCAAATTATCCTGTATATTCACCGGTGTTACATTAAGGTGTTACACTGCACGGGTGTTATATTAAAGTGTTACACTGTACACGTGTTATATTAAAGTGCTGCACTCCACAGGTGTTACATTAAAGTGCTACACTGTACGGGTGTTATATTAAAGTGTTACATTGTACGCATGTTATATTAAAGTGCTACACTGTACGGGTGTTATATTAAAGTGTTACACTGTATGGGTGTTATATTAAAGTGCTACACTGTACGAGTGTTATATTAAAGTGCTGCACTCTACAAGGTGTTACATTAAAGTGCTACACTGTACATTACAATGTTAAATCAATAAATAAATAATAACTGGCAAGATCTTCTCTGAAGTAATGTGAGCAGTCACTTCTGTAGTAAATTTTATATCCTTCTTTATTTAAATATAATCCGTGATATATTCAACAGTTGTACTATTAGCTTTAATAAGGCACGTAATATATTTTTAGAAGCCTATCCAAGTCACCTGATTGTAAAATTATTGGAAGTTATTTAATTAAAACTGTTGCTATTTTCATTAGAATTCTGTATAAGGAAATTAAATACTTTTTAAAAACTTAATTAAGCCCATGCCTTTCAGGGCCTGCCTGCCCAGCAGAACAAAGCCATGTGGAGAAGCCATCCTTGCTGGGTTCATGAGCTCCCCGGTCCGAACCATTGATACCAGCAGCACACAGAGCTCCACCTCCTGGCCATAATGCCCCTGAACATGGGCATTTGGCCGGCTGAGGTGTCAGATGCTGGGGCACCGTTTTGCAATGTTGCAGTACAGACAAGGCCCTTCACCCGATTGAGTCCTGGCTGCCACGGATTGGCAGCAATGCCATTTACCCCTCTCTCGACTTCATCACATTGCAGGTTACTTATCTCCCCTTCTTCCCATTCAGCTCCCTTCTGCAAGCCCTCCCTGACTTAGGACCATTTGTGTGAAACACCAATCCCCTTGAATAGAAAATCCTACAGAAAGTCATGGAGACAGCTCAGTTTATCACGGGTAAAGCCGTCCCTATCATTGCCCACAGCTCCACGAAATATTGTCATGAGAAAGCAGCACCCATCATCGGGAACTCCCACCATTCAAGACTTGCTCTCATCTCACTGCTGCCATCAGGAAGGAGGTACAGGAGCCTCAGGTAACACACCACCAGGTTCAGGAACAGTTATTACCCCTCAACCATCAGGCTCCTGAACCAGTGAGGATAACCTCAACTCTGAACTGATTCCATCGGGAAGGAGGTACAGGAGCCTCAGGTCCCACACCACCAGGTTCAGGAAGAGTTATTACCCTCAACCATCAGGCTCCTGAACCAGTGAGGATAACCACAACTCTGAACTGATTCCATCGAGAAGGAGGTACAGGAGCCTCAGGACCCACACCACCAGGTTCAGGAACAGTTATTACCACGCAACCATCAGCTCCTGAACCAGTGAGGACAACCTCAACTCTGAACTGATTCCATCGGGAAGGAGATACAAGAGCCTCAGGTCCCAAAACACAAGCTTTGGGACCTGTGTCCTCCTTCCCCAGTGCCCATGAGTCCCTCCTTGCCCTGTGTCCCCTCTTCCCCAGTGCCCATGAGCCCCTCCTTGCCCTGTGTCCCCTCTTCCCCAGTGCCCATGAGCCCCTCCTTGCCCTGTGTCCCCTCTTCCCCAGTGCCCATGAGCCCCTCCTTGCCCTGTGTCTCCTCTTCCCCAGTGCCCATGAGCCCCTCCTTGCCCTGTGTCCCCTCTTCCCCAGTGCCCATGAGCCCCTCCTCCCCCAGTGTCCCCCTTTCCCTACAATACCGAGCAAAAGTTTTAGGCACATATATACTGTATATCTGGGGTGCCTAAGACTCTTGCATAGTACTGTAGTCATTTCATGTATTTTATCGGATTCTAGTTCTTACTTAGAGCCAGATGTTCATCTTTGTTAAAATTATTTTCCTCCAGTTTTATTTCAATGGCTTTCTTCACCAGGCGATCCCAAAAGCCATTGGCGTGGCACAGTAGTTTTGTGCTGTTGAAGTCAATCCTATGGCCATTGTCAATGTATTGTCCTACTACCGCCGATTTCCATGGGTCACCCAAACAGATACACCCGCTGTGAGCCTGGACGTGAGTTTCCATAAATGTACTTTGATAATAAAGAGAGAGAGAGTGAGATAGAGAGAGCAATGGAGAGAGGCAGAGAAAGACTGAGATAGAGAGAGAGAGTGACAGAGAGATAGAGAGAGAGAGGGAGGGAGAAGGGAGAGGTAGAGAGAGAGAGGGAGAGATAGAGATAAAGAGAGAGATAGGGATAGAGATAGAGAGAGAGTGACAGAGAGATAGAGATAGAGAGGGAGGGAGGGAGAAGGGAGAGGGAGAGATAGAGATAAAGATAGAGAGTGAGAGACAGAGATAGTGATAGAGATGGAGAGAGATAGAGAGAGAGAGAAGGAGGGAGAGGGAGGGATGGAGGGAAAGAGAAAGGGGAGAGAGACAGAGAGAAAGAGAGAGAGAGAGGAAACAGCTAGCGAGAGACAGCGAGAGAGAGAGAGAGAGGAGACAGAGAGACAGAGAGAGAGAAGGGGGGTGAGAGAGAGAGGGGAGAGAGAGAGAGGGGAGAGAGAAAGAGAGAGAAAAGGGGGTGAGAGAGAGAGGGGAGAGATAGAGAGGGAAAGAGAGAGAGGGCAAGAGAGAGAGAGTACACTGCAGGGAGCAGACTGCAGATTCAGCAGTTGTTCACTGCAACGGGGAGAACTTTTCAAGTGATTTACACAGAGAACATGATGTGCCTTCTTTCTATTAATTACCAAATCATTTTAGCAAAAAAGCTCTTCATGTTTTCATTTAAAATTGATAAGCCCAGCTCTTGTATTTTAAAAATGCCGGTTCTCAGACGTCAGTGTTGAAATATTCTGTTGCAGATATTAATGGGCGGCAAACACAGCAACAGAATCCAGCATGACTATTTGATGAAATGGATGTTGTTGGCTGACTCCAGGGAGTCGGCCTCGTCAGAGAGATGAAATACTGCACACTCCGCTGGACTCTGACTAGGGCACAGAAATTACTAGCAGATATTCATCAAATCAACAAGAAATAACCGGCCTCTCGTTCCAAGATTTCATCATTGAACCAAACAAGCTGAACACATCCCTGGACCAAAAGCCGAGATCGTGTCAGGTCGAAGGCTCCTTCTACCCCAGACGCCGCAGGGACTGGATGGTGCAAGACCCCATGCCAGGCCTTTCTCGTCCACCCCAACCTGATCCTATGCCTAGTTCCATCGACCTGCACCCGGACCATCGCCCTCCGTACCCCCACCATCCGTGTACCTGTCCAAGCTTCTCTTACACTGAACCCACATCCACCACTTGCACTGGCAGCTCAGCCCACAATCACACCGCTCTCTGCGTGAAGAAGTTTCCCTTAAACATTTCACCTTTCACCCTTAACCCATGATGTTGTATACCTCTATTAAATTGTCCTGCGCTCCAGAGAATGAAGTCACGATACTTCAGGTCCTCAAGCCCTGTGTAAACTTTCTCTGCACTCCTTCAAGCTGACTCATTGATGACCAGCACTGCACACAAAACTCCAAAATCGGACTCAGCAACTTCAACACAACACCCCAACTCTTGCCCGAGTTTATGAAGGCCATTTGTGCCAAAAACTCTCTTTATGACCCTATCCACAGTTCTGTGCAAAAGTCTTAGGCATATATATATATATACAGCTAAGGCATATAGCTATGCCTAAGACTTGGACAGTACGGTGGTAATTTTATGTATTGCACTGTACTGCTGTCATAAAAAAAAAACAAATTTCATTACGTGTGTGAGTGATGATAAACCTGATTCTGATATGGGTCTCTATTGTGGACTGAGAGTGGGAAGGGGGCAGGGAGAGGGGAATCATGGTTGGGAAAAGGGGAAGAGAGAGGGGAGGGAGCAGGAAGCACCAGAGAGACATTCTGTAATGATCAATAAGCCAATTGTTTGGAATCAAATGACCTTGTCTGGTGTCTCAGGGCTGGGTGTGTCTGTACCCACCCCTGGCACTCCTTCTCTGCCACCTGTCCCACACCCCTCCCACGGTGCCCCACCCTCACCATTCCCAACATCCTTTGCTCCTGCCAGGTTTACAAACTTGCTCTCTGTTCCACATTGATCATGTCAAGGGTCACTCTGCTATACTGACACCAGAGGTAACTACAGACAAAGGCCCACTGACACAGACAGTCAGCCACTGCTGGTTTTGAAATTGGTTTATTATTGTCACACGTACTGAGATACGGTGAGAAGCCGGTCTTGCACACTGGTCACACTGATCAGATAATTTCACAGTGTACTGAGGTAGAGCAAGGTAAAGCAGTAACAGAACGCAGAATAAAGTGTCACAGCTACAGAGAGAGTGCAGTGCAGGTAGGCAATAAGGTGCAAGATAACAACGAGGTAGATTGTGCCATTGTGAGATGTGTGAGGCAACCAGAGCACCTGGGGGAACTCTAGACGGTGATACAGGCAGTGTGCAAACTGCACTCACTCACACACACACACACACACACACACACACACACGTACACACAGACTCACACACAACTCACACAGACACAGACACACACAAAGTACTGGAGGTCAGAATTGAACCCAGATCTGCCTGTGGCCTGTCAGATGTGAGCACGCCAGTCTGGAAGACAAGTGGACAAGTTGTTTCATGACAGCAATGAGAACTCGATGAGGGAGAGTTCCTCCTGCTGAACGGTTACCTCTGGTGAACAGTGTAGGGTGCAGAACTCAGCTGACACACACATATTCCAAGTGGCTGCCCACTAAAGCCCTATGCACTTGATGAATTAAATCATACTTAATTAATGCCCAGAATTAATCTTTCATTTTGAAGAGCTCTCCCAGTGGCCCGGTGTGCTGCTCAGCTAGAGGCCTGAGGTGAAAAAAAAAACGCAGAGACAATGCAATGAAACCGCAGTCTTATTCCAGTCAGAACCACCCAAACAGCGGTTTGACAGAGACCTGGTTGCTGGTCGCCATTGTCTTACTCTGGGTCAGAATTAGAATCAGAAAATATAGCACACTGCAAAAGTCTTAGGCACATATACACAGCCAGGGTGCCTAAGATTTTTGCACAGTACTGTATTTGTCAACGTGGAGCAGAGAGCGAGTTTGTAAATCTGGCGGGAGCGAAGGATAGTCATAGACATAGTCATAGTCATACCTTATTGATCCCGGGGGAAATTGGTTTTCATTACAGTTGCACCATAAATAATAAATAGTAACAAAACCATAAATAATTAAATAGTATTATGTAAATTATGCCAGGAAATAAGTCCAGGACCAGCCTATTGGCTCAGGGTGTCTGACCCTCCAAGGGAGGAGTTGTAAAGTTTGATGGTCACAGGCAGGAATGACTTCCTATGATGCTCTGTGTTGCATCTCGGTGGAATGAGTCTCTGGCTGAATGTACTCCTGTGCCCAACCAGTATATTATGTAGTGGATGGGAGACATTGTTGGGAGTGGTGAGGGTGGGGCACCGTGGGAGGGGTGAGGGACAGGGGGCAGAGAAGGAGTGTCAGGGGTGGGTACAGACACACCCAGCCCTGAGACACCAGGCAAGGTCATTTGATTCCAAACAATTGGTTTATTGATCATTACAGAATGTCTCTCTGGTGCTTCCCGCTCCCTCCCCTCTCCCTTCCCCTTTTCCCAACCATGATTCCCCTCTCCCTGCCCCCTTCCCACTCTCAGTCCACAATAGAGACCCAGATCAGAATCAGGTTTATCATTACTCACACATGTCATGAAATTTGTTCTTTTTGTTCAATTCCCATTGCACAGTAATGGTTAGCACAACGTTTTACAGTGCCAGCGACCCGGGTTCCATTCCCACCCCATGGTAGTGTAGTGGTTAACACAACGTTTTACAGTACCAGCGACCCGGGTTCGATTCCCATCGCACGGTAATGGTTAGCACAACGTTTTACAGTACCAGAGATCCGGGTTCGATTCCCATCGCACGGTAGTGTAGTGGTTAGCACAACGTTTTACAGTCCCAGCGACCCGGGTTCGATTGTTAATCGGAACTGCAGGGAGCCATTCTGGTGAACCCCTCCTGCACCCCTCAGGAGAGTCACACCCTGTAGTGTGGTGACCAGACTGAGTACCCACCCTCTGTCGCCAAGCGGCCACCCATCCACATGACAGCACGGCACACTGTGCCTAGGTAGGTGACTGCCAGCGCGATCACTGAACACGACTATTCTGTCATCGGGAAAGTGGCTGGGTTTTAAACTGGACACAACTACTGCTCACTGATTCACAGAATGAACGGTCTCTGCCAGGCCAGACCCACACCATCCTTGAACTGAGGAGTTAACCAGGCCAGGCTTGGTATGAAACCAGCTACCGCACGTGACTGCAGGACACCGCAGAGATTTGTGAACACAGCTCAGCACATCACGGAAACCAGCCTCCCCTCCACAGACTCAAACTATGCTTGCCCCTGCCTCGGTAAAGCGGACAGCATAAGCACACCCTGAGAATCTTTTTTCTTTCCCCTCCTCCTCCTCTTCTTCAGGCACAGGAAACAGAAGCTTGAAAGCAGGTACCACCAGGCTGCAGGAAGCTTCTACCCTGCTGGTTTAACGCTTCTCGTAGAGAAGGTGGACCCTGAACCTCACACCCTTGTTATGATCTTGCACCTTCCTGTTTGTCTGCACTCTCTCTGTGACTGTGACACTTTATTCTGCATTCTGTTGCTGCTTTCCCTTGTTCTACTGTCTAATGATCTGATCTGTGTGAACAGTGTGCAAGACCAGCTTCTTGCTGTATCTCTGTGCATCTGTCGTGAAATTTGTTCCTCTCTGCGCCAGCAGTACAGAGCAATACTTAAGATTACGACAGACTGGGAGATGCCCTTGCTGCACCAGACACGCTGCATATTTCTGTGTCTGTTTCTAAATTTCGCCTCCACCAGCCCTCCTGGTGGTCCATTGCTGGCACTGGGCACTCCTGGGCCCAACATATCGATGCAGTTACAAAGAAGGCACGGCAGTGGCTATATTTCACTCAGAGTTTGGGGAGATTTGGTTCATCACCAAAGACACTCGCAGGTTTCTACAGATGTACCATGGAGAGCATTCTGACTGGCTGCATCACCGTCTGGTATGAAGTGGGGAACACTGCACAGGATCAAAATGAGTTGCAGAAAGTTGTAAACTCAGTCAGCTCCATCATGGGCACCAGCCGCCCCAGCACTGAGGACATCTTCAAGGAGCGATGCCTCAGAAAGGCAGCATCCATCATTAGAGACCCCCATCACCCAGGACATGCCCTCTTCTCATTGTTACCATCAGGGAGGAGGTACAGGAGCCTGAAGACACACACTCAACGATTCAGGAACAGCTTCTTCCCCTCTGACATCCAATTCCTGAATGGACATTGAACCCATGAACACCACCTCACTACTTTTTTGCACTATTTACGTAATTTAAATTATATATACTGTAAATCAGTTTTTATTATTACTTATTGCAATGTACTGCTGCTGCCAAACAACAAACTTCATGACATATCCCAGTGATATTAAATCTGACTTTGACCTATCCCATACATCTCCTTTGTACATTCTTCCCCCCCAATCTCATATGGGGCTAGTCTGGACATGATGGGCTGAAATGCCTGCTTCTGAACCGTGTTCCAGAGGAAGAAGGTCCTACAAAAGACTCCTGGAGGTGGAATTAGTGATGTCCAGGAAACGGAGAGTCAAAGGTTGTGGAAAAGTTCGAAACTTCGAAGTAAAATTTTTGATCAGTGTACGTTCCTGTCACCACATACAACCCTGAGATCCATTTCCTGTGGGCACACTCAGTGAATCTATAGAACAGTAACTGTAAACAGAATCAATGGACAACAGTCTGTGCAAATGCAGACAGAAATAAATAGCATGAAATAAAGATAAAAGACTCCTTGAAGTGAGACAACTGGTTGTGGGAACACCAGAAATAGAATGAGTGATCCCCTTTTGTTCAGAAGCCTGATGGTTGAGGGTAATAACTGTTCCTGAACCTGGTGGTGTGGGACCTGAGGCTCCTGTACCTCCTTCCCGATGGAATCAGTTCAGAGTTGAGGTTATCCTCACTGGTTCAGGAGCCTGATGGTTGAGGGGTAATCACTGTTCCTGAACCTGGTGGTGTGGGACCTGAGGCTCCTGTATCTCCTTCCCATTGGAATCAGTTCAGAGTTGAGGCTATACTCACTGGTTCAGGAGCCTGATGGTTGAGGGGTAATAACTGTTCCTGAACCTGGTGGTGTGGGACCTGAGGCTCCTGTACCTCCTTCCCGATGGAATCAGTTCAGAGTTGAGTTTATCCCCTCTGGTTCAGGAGCCTGATGGTTGAGGGTGATAACTGTTCCTGAACCTGGTGATGTGGGACCTGAGGCTCCTGTACCTCCTTCCTGATGGCAGAACTTTGAACTTTGAGAAAAGAGCGTGGTCTGGGTGGTGAGGATCTTTGATGATGGATGCTGCGTTTCTATGGCAACATTTCACGTAGGTGTGCTCAATGGTTGGGAGGTTTTTACCCGTGATGTGTTGGGCTGAATTCACTGCCTTTTGTAGGATTTTGCGTTCAAAGGCAAAGGCACAAGCTGTTATTTATTAGATTGAAGGATGGAAGGATGGAGGGATGGAGTGATGGAGGAAGGATTTACCTCTCCCTCTGTGACTTACGGTGCAACAACTGAGGGCCTCATTTCTGGCACTAGGACGGGGACAAACCACACAGATACACGTCACGATTGGCTGGTAAATGGCAGTTGATTTCAATGAAATACCCTCGTTATAATTAGTTCTACTAAACCAAATGGAGAATCTCGTCAGAGTAATTGACAAATAGATTTCAGCCAGAAACGTACTTAATTATTTATCGGTCTCGTTAAACTCCTATTTGCGTGGAATTAAAAATCAAATCTACTTAACGTGATGAAATGTATCTCGATCCACTATCGTCTGGTTTACTGCAGTGATTAACCCCGTGGGGTTGACATGGATCATACCCACGAAAGGAGATGAAACAACTCAGTCTGTGACCCCTCTAACAGCAAAAAAATCCCAAAGCTTTCATCCCATAGCGTTCATCGCTCATCGTTAACCCTTCAAACTCCTTCCTGAATTAGCATCAAACCTTTCTGTACCCAAACATATTTACCTTCCTGTCTTGCAGACCTTTACCTGTTCCAGCTGCAGCGTACAACTCTGATGATATCTCCTATTCTTAGATGCATTAACACCATAAGGCATAAGAACATAATTCCAGGGGTAGGGTGCTGTGCAAAAATCTTAGGCACATATACATAGCCAGGGTGCCTGAGTTTTGCACAGTAATGTAGTAATTTTATGTATTGCACTGTACTGTTGTCGCAGAAAAAAGCAAAATTTCATGATGTGTGTGAGTGATGATAAACCTGATTCTGATCTGGGTCTCTGTTGTGGGCTGAGAGTGGGAAGGGGGCAGGGAGAGGGGAATCATGGTTGGGAAAAGGGGAAGGGAGAGGGGAGGGAGCGGGAAGCACCAGAGAGACACTTTGTAATGATCAGTAAACCAATTGTTTGGAATCAAATGACCTTTTCTGGTGTCTCAGGGCTGGGTGTGTCTGAATCCAACCATGGCACTCCTTCTTTGCCAACTGTCCCACACCCCTCCCACGGTGCCCCACCCTCACCATTCCCAACATCCCTTGCTCTCACCAGATTTACAAACTCGCTCTCCACTCCACGTTGATAAATACGGTATTGTGCAAAAGTCTTAGCAAGCCTAGCTACTGTATGTGTCTAGGAGTTTTGCACAGGACTGCAGCTTTAAGGTGAGAGGGGGAAGATTTAAAGAAGATGTACACAGAGGGAGGAGGGTGCCTGAAACAGGCTGCCAGGAGCGGTAGCGAGACGATTAGAGAAACAGGCAATGGAGGGGTACAGATTAGTCGGCTAGCATGGATTTTTTGGGCCAAAAGGCCTCATTCTGTGCTGTTTAATGCTCCAGGAGCCGATGGAGAGCTGGGGCTGCTCTGGAAATACAACTGGGTCTAACTGGACAGCTC
>NC_092397.1:40009941-40028936 GCF_030028105.1 Mobula birostris
GTGAAGTGGTTTGAACAACCTCCTTCTACATTGTACAGCTCTGTGCTCAAGTGTGTGACATGTCAGAGGCACGCCGCACAGAAACAGGCCCTTCGGCCCAACTGGACAATGCTGACCAATCTCCCATTGAGGCCAGTCCCATTTTCCCACGTTTATCTATTGGGATACAGCATTTCTGGTCCTTTGAACTGCCCTGCCCAGCAACCCCCGATTTAACCCCAGCCTAATCACGGGGCAACTTCCAACGGCCGATCAACCTGGCAGCCGGTATGGCTTTGGACGGTGGGAGGAAAGCGGAGCACCCGGAGAAGACCCATGGTGCCGGAATTGAGCTGTGAACTGCGACACCCTGAGCCGTAACAGCGGCACGCTAACCACTTCGTTACCATGATGCCCCGTGTCCCTCTAAACCGTCCCTGTGAACCTCTAACACGGCATGAAAGCACTTGCCCCATCCACTGTCTCCGGCAGCTCGCTCCTGTACGGGCCACCCTCGGGGCGAAGAAAGTTCAAAGTTCTGCCCTCTCGTCCCAAACTGACGCCCTCCAGTCCCTGATTCGTCAACCCTGGGCAGAAAGCTCTGTGCCCCGCACACGTTTTTACACACCCCTGTAGGGTCAATCACAGGACAACTTACAAGAACAATCAACATAATAACCCGTATGTCCTTGGAACGTGAGAGGAAACCAGAGCACCCGGAGGAAACCCACGCGGTCACAGGGTAAACTCCTGACGGGCAGTGGCAGGAATCGAACCCCGATCACCGGTACTGTAATACCTTGTGCTAACCGCTCTGTTACCATGGTAATTCATTAATTCTGTAAGTTACAAAAATTAATCAATAGGAAAAGAATAATGAGCCATCAATCTCCTGCACTCCAGTGAATAAAGTCCCTACTGAACTTCTCTCCGAAAGTTCTTGCTAACCTCTACCCTTGTCATCCTCAAAAAGCCAGCCCCTTATTGTTAAAAATAACTCTCACCGACCCTCCAGCGGTTTATCTGCCCTTCCTCTCTGCTATCGGATGCCGTCATGGCAACTCACTGCTACTCTTGGTGTTTGATTAAGACTGGTGCACGGACAAATTTATAAAAACGGTGGCGAGGGAATGTCAGCATGTGTCCCACTGGCAGCTTGGAGCCTTGAGCTAAACCCTGGGTTGAAATACATTTCTGTGCAAAAGTCTTGGGTACACATTTATAGCACATTTAGTATGTATTGCTGTTGTCGCAGAAAAAAATATAATTTCATGGCATATGTGAGTGATGATAAACCTGATTCTGATATGAACTGAGAGTGGGAAGGGGGTAGGGAGAGGGGAATCATGGTTGGGAAAAGGGGAAGGGAGAGGGGAGGGAGCGGGAAGCACCAGAGAGACATTCTGTGATGATCAATAAACCAATCAATCTATCCTCATAGCCCTAACCTAATCACAGGACAATTCACAATGACCTACTAACCTCATCTTTACACCTTTGGATGGTGGGAGGAAACCACAGCACCCAGGGAAAGCCCACGCAGTCCACGGGGAGTGCGTTCAGAAACTCCTTACCGAGGTAGTCGGAATTGAACTCTGATCTCTGATGCCCGAGCTGTAGTAATGTCACGCTAACTGCTACGCTACAGAGATTAGCCATTTCCATCCTGGGAAAAAGTCTCCAAACATCCACTCGATCTGGGCCTCTGATCAATCCCCAAAAACACCATCCGCAACTCCACCGCAAAAATGCAATGATACGCGTTAGTTTGGCTTTTTCATTCCCTGCCTAATGTATTCTGCCAAAGCCTTGAGCTCTTATTTTGAATAACAACCTTTTCTTGTGGCATTTATCAATGCCTTTTGAAATTCCAGGTATGCAGTGCCTTCCTTATCTGCTCCCCTTGTCATATCCTCAAGGACCCTGATCAAACGAGTTATCGAACACGTTGCATTGCATGAAGCCTGCTGAGAACATTTAATCACATTAGAATTTTCCAAGCATCCTCTTCCGACTTGCAGTACCTGCCTGATAAGTGCAGCCAGGTTAATCACTCTTTAAATTCCTATTTTTAACCTCTCTCTTTCCCTTTCATCAGGAACAGTTATTACCCCTCAAACTGCAGGCTCTTAATACCTTCACTCGGCCCATCACGACCTATGGATTCACTTTCAAAGACTCTCCATCTTTCTTCCATGGTCTTCTGCCCTCTCCGAGCAGATTCCCCCTTCTCCAGCCCTTTATCTCTGTCACCAATCGACTTCACCCCCTCCTCCCAGTTTCCACCTATCACCTACTACCTCGTACGTTTTCCTCTCCTCCCCCTCCTTTCTCACTCGGACTCCTCATGTCTTTTCTCCAGTCCTGATAAAGGACCTGGGCCCGAAATGTCGACTGTTTACTCGCTCCTGTAGACGCTGCCTGGCCTGCAGAGTTCCTCCAGGATTCTGTGTGGAACTCTTCATCTCACGCTCCTGATATTTATTGCTTATTATTATTATTGGTACCTTTTTTCTTTATTTTTGTATTTGCGGCTTGTTGTCTTTTGCACGCTGTTTGGTGCAGCCCTTTCACTGATTCTATTTTCGTAATTGAGTATGCCGGCAAGAAAATGAATCTCAGGGACTGGATGTGTATTTTGAGAACAAGCTTACATTGAACTTTGAGATAGTCACAAATAAATACAAAAGGAGATTCTGGATAAACTTCTCATTTCAAGACATTTTTGAATGATTAAAAAAAAAGATTTATTTGTCAGGTGTCCTACACGTACACAGCTCGGATGCCTACTTGTCAACATGGAGCAGAGGGTAAGTTTGTAAATCATGATTCCCCTCTCCCTGCCCCCTTCCCGCTGTCAGTCCACAACACAGACCCATATCAGAACCAGGTTAATCTCACTCATGTGTGTCATGAAATTTGTTTTTTTTTTGTGACAGCAATACATAAAATTACTACAGTACTGTGCAAAAGTCTCAGGCACCCTGGCTATATATATATAGCCTCAAGCTTTTGCACAGTACTGTGCCTTGTACTCTGAGTTCCTTCCGCCACACAAAGCACCTCCCTGCGTGCAGTCGGTCAGCTTTATGAGTTTCAAGAAGATCTCCTCTCCCTCAAAACGCTCGAGTACACAGCCTCTTTCTGCTCATACAGCAGACCCACCATCTCTGTAACCAGCTGGGGGACAAGGAGCCGAAAGCTGTCGTCGTTACTGTGGGTGTGGCCCCACCGAGACCCTGTTTAACCGGCACTCTGGCACATTCAATACAGCAGCAGTTCCCAGCCTCCTGTTTGCTTCAGACACATGGACAGACTAGAGCAGATAGCTCACTGGAGAGATACCACCAACCTCATCTTTGCAAAATTCTCCTAATCCATCAGTGGGACCAACAGAACTACAGACACAAAGAATTTTGCACAGTACTGTAATAATTTTATGTATTGCACTGTACTGCTACCACAAATAAAAACCAAATGTCATGACATATGTGAGTGATGATAAACCTGATTCTGATATGGACTGAGAGTGGGAAGGGGGCAGGGAGAGGGGAATCATGGTTGGGAAAAGGGGAAAGGAGAGGGGAGGGAGCGGGAAGCACCAGAGAGACATTCTGTAATGATCAGTAAACCAATTGTTTGGGATCAAATGACCTTGCCTGGTGTCTCAGGGCTGGGTGTGTCTGCACCCACCCCTGACACTCCTTCCCTGCCACCCACCCCACACCCCTCCCACGGTGCCCCACCCTCACCATTCCCAACATCCTTTGTTCCCACCAGATTTACAAACACACTCTCTGCTCCACATATACAAGTATAAGGTTCAAAAAGTTTCAAGTTCAAACTTCAAAGTACTTTATTATCAACGTATGTCTAAACTATACAACCTTGAGATTTGTCTACCTACAGGCAGCCACAAAACAAGAAACCCAAAAGTTCCCATTTATAAAAGACCATCAAACACCCAAAGCGCAGAAAGGAAGAATACAGTACTGTGCAAAAGTCTTAGGCACCCTGGATATACATGTGCCTAAGACCTTTGCTCAGTACCGTAGACAATTTGGGGAGACCAGCATCTGATCAATTCTAGAAGTCCAATCAGGTACATAACATAGAGATAACCTCAGAGAGCTATGGACACAGCTCAGCATAACTCAGAAACCTGCCTCCCCTCCATGGACTCTGTCTACACTTCTCACTGCCTCGGTCAACTGCCGGCATAATGAAAGGCCTCACCCACCCGGACATTCTCCCTTCTCCCCTCTCCCATAGGCAGAAGATACCAAAGCCTGAAAGCACATCCCACCAGGCTCAAGGGCAGCTTCTACCCCACCGTTCTCAGACTCCTGTACGATAAGATGGACTCCTGACCTCACAATCTACCTCGTTATGATCTTGCACCTTCTTGTCTGCCCGCACTGCACTCTCCCTGTGACTGTAGCACTTTAGTCCGCATTCTGTTACTGCTTTTCCCTTGTGCTACCCGAGACAGTGACGTAACGAAATGATCTACATGCCAAACAAAGTTTTCACTGTAGCTTGGAATTACCAGGTTTCCTATGTCCTCTCCCAAGGCAACAACACTGAGGTCCTGGTAATGCCCCACACTATCCACACGGTGCATACGGCAGGCTGGTCTAAGCTGCACAACAATCATGAATACAACTTGGATTTCCTCAAGAAAATGCGTCACGCAATCCCTTGCTGCTTACAACACTCAGGAAGGCTCCGATCACCTCGAGTCCATCCTCTGTCAGCACCTGGGAGCCCTGCCAAAGTGGCTCCCGAACAACCCCCCCCCCACGCGGCAGCCAGTGTGCGTACCGGACACAGCCCATCGTTCACCTCCGAAACCAGAGGAACAGGCCACTCTCGAGGCTGAGGGATCGGCGTCTAAGAGGAAATTTATTTTCAAAATCAGATCCGGAAGAACAGGGTTGAGATTCTACATTGGAGAAAGGCCAATTTTGATGGAAGGGTCTAGCAAGTGTGGATTAGGAAAGGCTACTTTCCAGGCAACCTCATGCCTTCCTGTAGCCCTCCTGATTTCTTTCTTAAGTTTTTTTTATGCTCCTTAAGTACCTTATCTGTCACTACCTGCTAGGCACCTTTTTTTTCTTAACCAGGGCCTCAATCTCTCTTGTTTATGGAAACTTGCTAGTTTCACCTTTTATTCTGACAGGCTTTACACCTTATACTCCGAGAATTTCACTTTTGAACGCCTCCCACCTGTTGCTGTTTGTCATCTATATCACCGATCCGGGTGAAAACCGTGGTCAAATTTGCAGAAGACACCAAGATTGGGGTGTAGTGGGCAGTGAGGAAGACATCAGAACTTGCACTGGGATCTGGACCAGCTGGAAAAACAGGTAGAAAAAATGGCAGACGGAATTTAATGCAGACAAGTGCGAGGTGTCGCACTTTGGTAGGACCAACCAGGTGGGTCTTACACAGTGAACAGTCGGGCACTGAGGAGTGCGGTGGAACAAAGGGATCTGGGAACACAGGTCCGTATTTCATTGAAAGTGGCATCACAGGTAGATTGGGTCGTAAAGAAAGCTTTTGGCACATTGGCCTTTGTAAATCAAAGTACTGAGTACAGGAGTTGGGATATAATGTTGAAGTCGTATAAGACATTGGTGAGGCCTCATTTGGAGTATTGCACAGTTTTGGTCACCTACCTACGGGAAAGATGTAAGTAAGGGCAAAGAAATACACAGAAAATTTACAAGGATGCTGCTAGGACTTGAGGACCTGAGTTATAAGGAATGACGACTTTATTCCTTGGAACATGAAGATTGAGAGGAGATTTGATAGCGGTATACAAAATTATGAGGGGGCATAGATAGGGTAAATGCAAGCAGGCTTTCTCCGCGGAGGTCGAATGGGACTGCAACCAGGAGGTGAAAGGTGGAAGGTTTAAAGGCCTGTTTCTGTGACTCTATTTTGCATGAATGACAAACACGGGAGGTCCTGCAGATGCTGGAAATCAGACACCCCACCTCTCCCAGAAGTTCCGGGAGTCTCTCGCATATGAATAGTGGCTCCCTGATGCCCGCAAATTATATACAATGTCACGGAAATCAATTTTTTTGAGAGTGAGTGAGAGAAAGCAAGCGAGAGCATGCGAGCGACCACGAGAGAGAGAGCGCAAGCAAGCGAGAGAGAAAGCAAATGAGAGCGTGCGAGCGACCACAAGAGAGAGAGTGCGCCATGGCAGAGTGTTAAAAAAATAAAAAACGTACGTCACCCAGACTACCCTAAAGTGTACACTGCCTAATAGGAGTCAAAAATAATGACAGTGTTGCTCGCTGCACTGTTTGCAACAGTGACTTTTCTATTGCCCATGGTGCGTTAAGACTGTAAAAGACGTGTTGAGGTGAGTTTAACAGGTGTCATTCATCCATTAGCATAGCTAATGTTATTTAAACTAGCTGGCTAGCTGCTAAGGAGCTACTCTATTGCAGACAACCCACCTCTCCCGGAAGTCTCCCGCAAATTGATGGTGCTACCTCCCTGAAATCAGTTTTTGCAGGGTGGGATGTCTGGGAACTGCAGAGCAACACACCCCAAATGCTGGAGGAACTCAGCAAGTCAGGCAGCATCTACGGGGGGGGGGGGGGAGAATAAAGAGTCGACGTTTCAGGCCGGGACCCTTCATCGGGGCTGTGTTCTAAGTGTTGCTTCGAATTAGTGAGTGTTGTGCTGAATCATTTCTGATTGCTGTTCATTTAAAGCATTTTTCATTCAAGGGGAACCAGCCAGGTATGCTTCTCAGTTGCTGCCTAACCTTCGCTTAAAATAAACCAGACTTGTGAATCAGAGCACATCGCACAAGATGATTTAGTGTTTATTATTTTGTGGTTTGAAGACCAGAAAATACAAAGAAGATTTGTGTTAATTCTGCAAAGTTATTATAGGAACAAGAGCTACTGCTGGCCCTGGGCAAGGCTATCTTACTGGGCATCCTCGTTCGTCACCTGCAAGGTCTCAGAACAACGCACCGGCACTAGAGATGAAACCTCTGGTTTAAGCCTCCAACTTTGGAGGAAGGATCTCCGGGAGCTGGCTGGGGCTGGGAAATAACTTGGTTGTACAGATATACTCTCAGAGGCCACCTTATTCGCTACCTCCCATACCTAATAAAGTGGCCACGGAGAGTATGTCCGTGGTCTTCTGCTGCCGGAGCCTGTCCACGTCTAGGTCCGATGCACTGTGCGGTCAGAGATGCTATTTAGTAAAGTAGCGGGGAGTTGGCCCTTCTGGCCCGACCAGCCACATCGCCTCACAACCCCCGACAAACCCGATTTAACTCTAACCTCATCACGGCACCATTTACAGCGACAAATTAACTCTGCAACGTGGGAGGAAAACGCACACGTTTCAAAGGGGAGGATGGACTCAGACTCCTTACACAGGAGTTGAACTGTAGACTGCATCGCGCTAACCGCTAAGCCACCGCGGGGCCCTCCTCCGGGCACCGCACGCGGTTATTTGTCACCTTCCTGTCAGCTTGAACCAGTCCGGCCATTCTCCTCTGACCTCTCTCACCAACAAGGCGTCTTCGCCCACAGAACTGTCGTTGCACCGTTCTCAGTAAACTGTTACGTGTGAAAATCCCAGGAGATCAGCAGTTTCTGAGATACTCAAACCACCCCGTCTGGCACCAGCAATCATTCCATGGTCAGAGTCACTGAGATCACATTTCTTCCTCATTCTGATGTTTGATCTGAACAACAACTGAACCTCTTAACCATGTCTGCATGCTCTAATGCACTGAGTTGCTGCAACAGGATTGGTCGATTAGATACCTGCATTAACTAGATGTGTATGGGTGTAAAGTGGCCACTCAATCTATATTCTTGGTTGTAAGTGGGGCACGGTATGGCAGGTTGCAGAAGCTCGTAACAGAGTATAATGTGGAAGTCTGGGTGCAATTTGGAAGGAAAAGCTGAGAGGCAGGAGAGTGAGCGGTTGAAGTGGGGGGGGGGGTCTCTGTATATATAATCACCAAACGTTCGCAGGCAACAAGGAAGCAAGGAAGTTCGGAAGTCTGGAAGAACGTTACAGCTTAAGGCAAGTCAACTCCGTATAATGGCGTGTGTTACACATGGATGATAAAATTGGTGGGCTGTATCGGAGGGGAAGGTTAGACTGACCTTAGAGTGGGTTAAAAGGCCAGCACAGCGTTGTGGGCCGAAGGGCCTGTACTGTTGCAGTAATGCCCCATGTTTGAGTTCCTTTGCTCTGCTCCGTTCAGCCAGGGCTCCGGTGAGACGGCATAATGAGCTGAACTGGGAGGGGAGGGGGTGGAAGCAGCTCCAATCACGGCGTTTGAAAGGCACAGCAACACACACACAATGCTGGAGCAGCTCAGCAGGCCAGGCAGCATCGATAGAAAAGAGTGAACAGTCGAGGTTTTGGGCCGAAACCCTTCGGCAGGACCGTTTTCCACGGATGCTGAGTTCCTCCAGCTTTCTGTGTGTGTTGCTTGGATTGCCAGCTCCTGCAGATTTTCTCTTGCTTGTTATTTAAAAGGCACACTTAAACAGGGAAGGAGAAGTGAGAGGCTTATCGGACAGACGGGGTCAGTGCAGGTAGGCGTCAGGGTCTGCATGGACAAGATGGGCTGGGTGAGCCCATCTGTAACCATAAGGAAAAGGAGCAGAGTGAGGCCATTCAGCCCATCGAGTCTGCTCTGTCATTCCATCATGGCTGATTTATTATCCCTCTCAATCCCATCCTCCGGCCTTCTCCCAGTATCATTTGACGCCCCGACTAATCAAGAACCTAGCAAACTCCACTTTAAATATACCCAATGACCATGCCTGTGGCAATTAATTTCACAGATTTACCACCCTCTGACTGAAGGAACTTTTCCTCAGCTTTATTCAATTTAGAGGTGCCTGTATTCTGAGGCTGTGCCCTCTGGTCCTAGACTTCCTGACCTTAGGAAACATCCTCTCTACATCCACTCTATCTGTGTCCTCTGGTCCTAGACTCCCCCACTATAGGAAACATCCTCTCCATATCCACTCTATCTGTGCCCTCTGGTCCTAGACTTCCCCACTATAGGAAACATCCTCTCCACATCCACTCTATCTGTGTCCTCTGGTCCTAGACTCCCCCACTATAGGAAACATCCTCTCCACATCCACTCTATCTGTGTCCTCTGGTCCTAGACTCCCCCACTATAGGAAACATCCTCTCCACATCCACTCTATCTTGGCCTTTCAATATTGGAGAGGTTTCTCCCTCATTCTTCTGAAGTCCAGTGAGTACTGACCTACAACCGTCAAATGGTCCTCATATGTTAACCCTTTCTTTCCTGGGATCATTCTCGTGAACCTCCTCCAATGTCAGTACATCTTTTCATTAATATGAGGCCCAGAACTGCTCACAATACTCCCAGTGCGGCCTTATAAAGCCTCAGCATTACATCCTTGCCTTTAAATTCTAGTCCTCTCGAGATGAATGTCTTTGAGCTATACGGTTCAGCTAGTCTCTGTCAGTGGAGGAGCAAGGAAGCTGGTTTCACGAGAGCAGAAACTGATCTGAAGCAGCAGAATTAGAGGCTGTACTTGATCCAGTATTGGGAAATGAACCTGGTCAGGTGTCAGGTCTCTCAGTGGGAGAGCGTTCTGGAGATAGTGATCACAATTCTATCTCCTACACCATAGCATTGGAGAGGGAGAGGAACAGACAAGTTAGGAAAGTATTTAATTGGAGTACGGGGAAATACGAGGCCATCAGGCAGGAACATGGAAGCATAATTGGGAACAGATGTTCTCAGGGAAACGTATGGAAGAAATGTGGCAAATGTTCAGGAGATATTTCTGTGGAGTTCTGCATAGGTATGTTCCAATGAGACAGGGAAAGGACGGTAGAGTACAGGAACAGTGGTGTGCAAAGGCTGTAGTAAATCTAGTCAAGAAAAAAAGAAGAGCTTATGAAAGGTTCTAAAAACTAGGTAATAATAGAGAGCTAGAAAGTTATAGGCTAGCAGAAAGGCCCTCAAGAGATAAATTAGGAGAGCCAGAGGGGGCCATGAGAAGGCCTTGGCAGACAGAATTAAGGAAAACCCCAAGGCATTCTACAAGTATGTGAAGAGCAAGAGGATAAGACGTCAGAGAATAGGACCAATCAAGTGTGATAGTGGAAAAGTGTGCATGGAACCGGAGGAGATAGCAGAGGTACTTAATGAGTACTTTGCTTCAGTATTCACTACGGAAAAGGATCTTGGCGATTGTAGGGATGACTTGCAGTGGACTGAAAACCTTCAGCATGTAGATATTAAGAAAGGGGATGTGCAGGAGTTTTTGGAAAGCATCAAGTTGGATAAGTCACCGGGACCAGATGAGATGTACCCCAGGCTACTATGGGAAGTGAGGGAGGAAACTGCTGAGCCTTTGGTGACGATCTTTACATCAACAGTGGGGACGGGAGAGGTTCCGGAGGATTGGAGGGTTGCTGATGTTGTTCCCTTATTCAAGAAAGGGAGTAGAGATAGCCCAGGAAATTATAGACCAGTGAGTCTTACTTCAGTGGTGGGTAAGTTGATGGAGAAGATCCTGAGAGGCAGGATTTATGAACATTTGGAGAAGCATGGCTTTGTGAAAGGCAGGTCGTACCTTGTGAGCTTGATTGAATTTTTTGAGGATGTGACTAAACACATTGATGAAGGAAGAGCAGCAGATGTAGTGTATATGGATTTCAGCAAGGCATTTGATAAGGTACCCCATGCAAGGCTTATTCAGAAAGTAAGGAAGCATGGGATCCAAGGGGACATTGTTTTGTGGATCAAGAACTGGCTTGCCCATAAAAGGCAAAGAGCAGTTGTAGACGGGTCATATTCTGCATGGAGGTCGTTAACCAGTGATGTGCCTCAGGGATCTGTTCTGGGACCCCTACTCTTCGTGATTTTTATAAATGACCTGGATGAAGAAGAGGAGTGATGGGTTGCTGATGACACAAAGGGTGGGGGTGTTGTGGATGGTGTGGAGGGCTGTCAGAGGTTACAACAGGACATTGATAGGATGCAAAACTGGGCTGAGAAGTGGCAGATGGAGTTCAACCCAGATAAGTGTGAGGTGGTTCATTTTGGTAGGTCAAATTTGAAGACAGAATATAGTATTAATGGTAAGACCCTTGGCAGTGTGGAGGCAGAGGGATCTTGGGGTCTGAGTCCATAGGACACTCAAAGCTGCTACGCAGGTTGACTCTGTGGTTAAGAAGGCATACGGTGCATTGGCCTTCATCAATCGTGGAATTGAGTTTAAGAGCCGAGAGGTAATGTTGCAGCTATATAGGACCCTGGTCAGACCCCACTTGGAGTACTGTGCTCAGTTCTGGCCGCCTCACTACAGGAAGGATGTGGAAACCATAGAAAGGGTGCAGAGGAGATTTACAAGGATGTTGCCTGGATTGGGGAGCATGCCTTATGAGAATAGGTTGAGTGAACTCGGTCTTTTCTCCTTGGAGTGACGGAGGATGAGAGGTGACCTGATAGAGGTGAATAAGATAATGAGAGGCATTGATCATGTGGATAGTCAGAGGCTTTTCCCAGGGCTGAAATGGCTAGCACGAGAAGGCATGGTTTAAGGTGCTTGGAAGTAGGTACAGAGGAGATATCAGGGGTAAGTTTTTAACGCAGAGAGTGGTGAGTGTGTGGAATGGGCTGCCGGCGGCCGTGGTGGAGGTGGATACAATAGGGTCTTTTAAGATTCTCCTGGACAGGCACATGGAGCTCGGAAAAATAGAGGGCTACGGGTAACCCTAGGTAATTTCTCAGGTAAGGACATGTTGGGCACAGCTTTGTGGGCCAAAGGGCCTGTTTTGTGCTGTAGGTTTTCTATGTTTTCTGTGTTAATGAGTCATCTGGAGGCTGACTTGGCTCAGACCCTGTGATGGCGAGGAAGCTGCTGTCGGCGCTGGACTGCCACGGAAGCGCCCACCGGCGGGTAACAGACCCTGCCTGTCAGCTAGCCACTGTCTGACCCTCCACTTGCATTATGCACACTGGCAAATTGTCATAATTGGGCTAGGGAGGAAGCTGTCCCTTCAGTTCAGTCTCACCACCGTAAACATCAGGAGGAGGGCTCCTGAGAAATCGCGTGGAGTGAAACAAAATTTGTTATCATTATTGCGGACAGCAAAAATGCATTGTATAGGTCATGTTGTAGGCAATGCAATTATGTACTCTACATGAATAATTTAGTATCAGATACTTGACACAGCGCAACTCAAAAGAGCTTTTAAGGAGCTAATGTTTGGCTTGCCTGCTCGTTCAAAGTTTTCCGCCTTGCTCACCCCAGAGCCTTTGTGCAGCTCGGGCTGTCCGCAGTCACCTGCCTGCATCCTTCGGACTGGAGTTCAGAAAGCCGAATTTGTTCGTGAAATGACCTTGCACCAGGCAGTTCGCTTGCAGAGTTAAACTCTGCTCCCTGCGTGGGGAGCGGGTGGACATGGGTTTTACATCAAATCCCGTTCAAACTCAATGTAAATTTATTATCAAAGGACTGTTCTTCCCACTGATACATCATCCAGTGCCGGACAAAATTCCCCTTCACAACACCACCCTGCCAAACGGATCCAGTTGCTCCAAGACAACTGCGCAGAAGTGTACATCACCAGGGTGCCTGAGACTTTCGCACAGTACTGTATTTGTCAACGTGGAGCAGAGAGTGAGTTTGTAAATCTGGCCGGGAGCAAAGGATGTTGGGAATGGTGAGGGTGGGGCGCCGTGGGAGGGGTGGGTACAGACACACCCAGCCCTGAGACACCAGGCAAGGTCATTTGATTCCAAACAATTGGTTTATTGATCATTACAGAATGTCTCTCTGGTGCTTCCCGCTCCCTCCCCTCTCCCTTCCCCTTTTCCCAAACATGATTCCCCTCTCCCTGCCCCCTTCCCACTCTCAGTCCACAATAGAGACCCATATCAGAATCAGGTTTATCATCACCCATGTATGTAAGGTGTTCGTCTAGTGATCTGAAGGTCACTAGTTGAAGCCTTGGCTGAGGCAGCGTGTGTGTCTTTGAGCAAGGTACTTAACCACACATTGCTCTGCGACAACACTGGTGCCAAGCTGTATGGGTCCTAGTGCTCTTCCCTTGGACAACATCGATGGCGTGGAGAAGGGAGACTTGCAGCATGGGCAACTGCTGGTCTTCCATACAACCTTGCCCAGGCCTGCGCCCTGGAAACCTTCCAAGGCGCAAATCCATGGTCTCATGAGATGCCTATACATATATCATGAAATTCGTCTTTTTTTTGTGGCTGCAGTACAGTGCAATATATAAAATTACAACAGTACTGTGCAAAAGTCTTAGGCACCGTGACTATATATATGTTCAGTGCACATAGACAATAAGTGCAAGGTTATAATGAAGTTATTCTCAAGGAGCGATTGGATAGGCTGGGTAATTCTTAAGGAGAGATTGGGTAGACTGGGTTATTCACACACAGACACAGAAACACACACACACACACACACACACACACACACACACACACACATGTGCACACACACTCACACGGACACATACACACACACATGCAGACATTCACACAGACACACACACACACATGCAGACATTCACACAGACACACACACACACTCATTCACAAACACACACACACTCACACACACACAGATACTCACACACGCATCGATGGATGCACATTCAGAATTAGAAATGGGACTGGAATTGGTTTATTATTGTCACATGTATGGAGATATAGAGAGAAGCTGGTCTTGTACACTGTTCACACAGATCAGATCATTACACAGTGTCTTGAGGTTGAACAAGGTAAATCAGTAACAGAATGTAAAATAAAGTGTAACAGCTACAGACAGAGCACCTTGTTGGCATCGTTAGTCTCATGAGATCATGGATTTGTGCCTTGGAAGGTTGTATGGAAGACCAGCAGTTGCCCATGCTGCAAGTCTCCCCTCTCCACGACATCGATGTTGTCCAAGGGAAGGGCACTAGGACCCATACAGCTTGGCACCGGTATCGTTGCAGAGCAATGTGTGGTTAAGTGCCTTGCTCAAGGACACAACATACTGCCTCAGCCAAGGCTCGAACTAGCGACCTTCAGATTACTAGACGAACGCCTTAACCTCTTGGCCACGTGCCAACACAATGCACCATGTAGGTGGACAATAAAAGAGATCACAACGAGGTAGATTGTGAGGGCGAGTCCATCTTGTCATACTAGCAAACCAATTACTAGCCTTATAACAGTGGGTAGAAGCTGTCTATGACAGAATCCCCACCCCACATTGTCCTATTCTGGTTTCTGCCCTCCGTTCCTTTCAAGTCCTGATGAAATGTTGTCTGTTTATATCCTTGAGGGGTTCCCAACCCTCTTTATGCCATGGACCAACACTATTAATCATGGGGCCTGCATACCCCAGGGTCGGATCCCCTGCTCGGCTCTGCCTGGCCTGCAGCACTGTGTGTGTTACCCTGGATCTCCAGCATCTGCACAATCTCCTGTCCTGGATCCTGGTGGGACGTGCTTTTGGGCTTTTGCACCTTCTGCCAGATGGGAGGGGGGAGAAGGGAGAATGTCTGGGGGGTGGGGGTGGGTGGGAAGGTGAGTGCATTCACAGGCAAGTGCATGCATTGGTGCACATTGGGTTGCACAGAGTAACCCCCATGCGTCTGTACAAATGCACGCACGCGGGAGCGCAAAGCATTCATGTATTTGTACCAAGTCGCCCCACGCTTCGACACACAGATCGATGGACGAAGACATTCGCATGACTCCACACAAAGTCACTGAGAGATGAAAGGAACGATGGAATCTGAGAGAGAGAGAGAGGAAACAATGTGATGGTGGGGGGGGTTGTGCGGTGGAACAGGAGGAAAACCGGTCGGAAACCGCAGATTCAAGCAATAAGGGCAAAATAAGAACAAGGAGGAAAGCCTTTATTTAATGTGCGGAAACTGAATAAAGTGAAGGAGGAAAAGTGGGGGGGAGAGGGGGAGAGGTAGAGAGATAGAGTAAAAGAGGGAGAGAGAGAGAGGGACAGAGAAAGAGAAGAGAGAAAGAGGGAGAGCGGGAGAGAGAGTAAGAGAAGGAGAAGGGGCGAGGGAGAGAGTTTCAGAGAAAATGAGAGGGGAAGAGAAATTGAGAGCGAGAGAAATATATATAGAAAGAGACAGACAGGAGAGTGACAGCACGAGAAAGTGAAAAGATCAGAGAGTGTCAATAGGAACGTGTGGGTAGAGAGATAGAGATACACAAATAGACAGATAGACAGACAGGTATACAGATAGACATACACAGATAGATAGACAGGTAGACAGACGGGTAGATAGACACAGATAGATAGACAGGTAGACAGATGGATAGATAAACACAGATGGATAGATAGACACGGGTAGTTAGACAAGTAGACAGATGGATAGATAGACAGACACAGATAGACAGGTAGACAGACGGGTAGATAGACACAGATAGATAGACATTGGCGACAGAGTTCATGGAGGTAATGTGGCAGTGATGGAGACTGACAAGCACAGAGGAAATGAGGAGGAGACCATTTGGCTGTCCATACCTGCTCTATGATTCTTCTCCCCCCAGTGCTGCCCAGGAAATTCCCGGTATCTGCTCTGGTGGAGCCTCCACAGCCCTCGGTGCTGGAGGCAAATTTGCCTCGCCCCGGTCCAAGGTGGCTGCTCCCTCTGCATTCAGAGACAGTGACCCTGGGTCTGGGGTAACAGCCTCCTACACCCCCATTCTGGTTATGAGGCAAAGGTTCCTCTACTCAGTCTGCTCACTCTCCCATGGCAAGGCGATGCCACGCACCCTCTATGGCAGGGACATCCTCTCAGTAAGGAGACCAACGTTGGATCATAAAACCTAGAACATGACTTACAACAAGCCCTTCAGCCCACAAAGCTTGTCGACCTTTTAACCCACTCTAAGATCAATCTATCCTCTCCAATAGTCCTCCATTTTCCTACAATCTATATGTCTCTCTCAGAATTGAAATGTCCCGAATGTATCTGCCTCTCCCACCACCCGACCACTCCATGCACCGACCTCTCTCTGTGTAAAGAACTTTCCTCTGACATTTGCCCCTATGCTTTCCTCCAATCAGCTTAAAGCTATGCTCTCTGATGTCAGCCGTTTCCGCTCTGAGGAAAAGTCTCTGCCTGTCCACTCGATCTGTGCCTCTTATCATCTTGTACACCTCTATTAAGCCACCTCTCATCCTCCTTCACTCCAGAGGATAAAGCCACAGATCATTCAATCTAACCTCATAAAACACACTCTCTAATCCAGGCAGCACCCTGGTCAATCTCCTCTGCACCCGCAACATCCTTGGAAATCTCCTCTGCACCCTCTCTAATCCAGGCAGCATCCTGGTGAATCTCCTCCGTACCCTCTCTAATCCAGGCAGCATCCTGGTGAATCTCCTCCGTACCCTCTCTAATCCAGGCAGCATCCTGGTGAATCTCCTCTGCACCCGCAACATCCTTGGAAATCTCCTCTGCACCCTCTCTAATCCAGGCAGCACCCTGGTCAATCTCCTCTGCACCCGCAGCATCCTGGTAAATCTCCTCTCCACCCTCTCTAATCCAGGCAGCATCCTGGTAAATCTCCTCTGCACCCTCTCTAATCCAGGCAGCACCCTGGTCAATCTCCTCTGCACCCGCAGCATCCTGGTAAATCTCCTCTCCACCCTCTCTAATCCAGGCAACACCCTGGTCAATCTCCTCTGCACCCTCTCTAATCCAGGCAGCATCCTGGTAAATCTCCTCTGCACCCTCTCTAATCCAGGCAGCACCCTGGTAAATCTCCTCTGCACCCTCTCTAATCCAGGCAGCAACCTGGTAAATCTCCTCTCCACCCTCTCTAATCCAGGCAGCACCCTGGTCAATCTCCTCTGCACTCTCTAATCCAGGCAGCATCCTGGTAAATCTCCTCTGCACCCTCTCTAATCCAGACAGCATCCTGGTAAATCTCCTCTCCACCCTCTCTAATCCAGGCAGCACCCTGGTCAATCTCCTCTGCACCCTCTCTAATCCAGGCAGCATCTGGTAAATCTCCTCTGCACCCTCTCTAATCCAGGCAGCACCCTGGTAAATCTCCTCTGCACCCTCTCTAATCCAGGCAGCATCCTGGTGAATCTCCTCCGTACCCTCTCTAATCCAGGCAGCACCCTGGTCAATCTCCTCTGCACCCGCAACATCCTTGGAAATCTCCTCTGCACCCTCTCTAATCCAGGCAGCATCCTGGTGAATCTCCTCTGCACCCTCTCTAATCCAGGCAGCATCCTGGTAAATCTCCTCTGCACCCTCTCTAATCCAGGAAGCATCCTGGTAAATCTCCTCTGCACCCTCTCTAATCCAGGCAACATCCTGGTAAATCTCCTCAGCATCTCTATAATCCAGGCAGCATCCTGGTAAATCTCTGCACCCTCTCTAAAGCTTCCACATCCTTCGTATAATGAGGCAACCAGAACTGAACATAATACACCAAGTGTGGTCTAACCAGGGTTTCAGAAAGCTGGAACATTACCGTTGCAGAACCCTGGATGTGGTCTCACCACGTTTTGCATGATTGGAATAGACATCTTTGCTCTCATACTCAAACACGCCTCAGTACATTGATCTTCAGTACCGCAATACGTTGAGGCTCTAAAATGTTTCAAAATAAAGGCTGTGATATGTTTATTACTTAGAAAATCGATGGATTATTTTCATTAACACAAAAATTAATGACAATTTCACAATTATATTAACAAAGATTTCAAAACTATAATAACATTATTTCAAAATTATACGAACATGAGATGAAAGAATTCTGACTGCGGGGGAGCACTTCAGTTCTTGCTCAGCTGTGCACCTGCCCAGTTTAGCGGGAGCAGTGATTGGGGCTATTGTTGTTGAAAATTGTGGACACGCTTCAGTACTGTGCAAAAGTCTTAGACTAGTAGCTCAGGTGCCTCAGATATTTGCACAGTACTGTATTTGTCAACGTTGGAGCGGACAGCGAGTTTGTAAATCTGGTGAGAGCAAAGGATGTTGGGAATGGTGAGGGGGGAGCACCGCGGGAGGGGTGTGGGACAGGTGGCAGAGAAGGAATGCTGGGGGTGGTGGGGGGGAGGCCATAGGTACAGACATACCCAGTCCTGAGACACCAGGCAAGGTCATATGACTCCGAACAATTGGTTTATTGATCATTACAGAACATCTCTCTGATGCTTCCTGCTCCACTCCCCTCTCCCTTCCCCTTTTCCCAACCATGATTCCCCTCTCCCTGCCCCCTTCCCACTCTCAGTCCACAATAGAGACCCAGATCAGAATCAGGTTTATCATCACTCACACATGTCATGAAATTTGTGGGGTTTTTTTTTGGCTATACAGTGCAATACATAAAATGACTACAGTATTCTGCAAAAGTCTTGGGCTCCTATCTCTATATATGTGCCCAAGACTTTTGCACAGTACTGTAGATTGGAACAAGAAGTCTAGTGACTCTCGCAGGCAGCCCCAGCACATCCTCAGATTGTTGATTGTTAACATAAACGATACATTTCACAGTGTATTTTGACATACATGTAATAAATAAATCAATCTATCAAACAAGTTAACATAAGCTAGAGGAAATGACACCACAGAATAGCATGGTGGTGCAGTGGTTCTCACAGCGTGGAGTGTTCCAGAGGTCGGAATTCAATTCCAGCACCATTCTCCATATGTCTTCCCTGTGGAATTTTGTGGGTTTCCTCCGGATGCTCCGGTTTCCTTCCACAGTCCAAAGATGCAGCAGGCAGATGCCGGAGATGGTGCATTGTCCCATGATTATGTTACGGTAATCGGGGTTTGTCGGGGGTTGATGGGGCAGCACGGCTCGACGGGCCGGAAAGGAGAACAGCGCTCTGTCGCTAAATAAGTAAATAAAGTAGTAGTCCCTGCTCTTCGTCTGCCTGCACCACATTCTCTCTGCAACTGTAACACGGCACTCGGTTTGGCTGTGTGCTACGTGTACC
>NC_092397.1:40189931-40194931 GCF_030028105.1 Mobula birostris
ACTATTCCACATACCACAGGCTCTCTCTCTCTCCCCCTAATAAAGGGAAAAAGAGATGTCTCCTTTTCACAGTGAGAGGGGAGACATAACAAAATGACTCGCTGGTTTAGAGAGTTAAAAAACTCTGTCACTCCGCTGTTTTTTTCCTGAGTTCTCTAACGGGAGAGTAGAGAATAGACTCTCCCTGGCCACAGAGAGAGAGAGAACAGGATTTGCCAAGTACAGAGCCCCCAGAGCTGCTCCCAACGTTCCGTTTTTCCCGCGACACTCCAACGAGTGCAGCCCCAGAGCTGCTCAGGTGGTAACCCTTTCATTCCCGGAATCATTCTCATGAACCTCCTCTGAACCCCCTCCAATCCCTTCCTAAATAAGGGGCCTGAAACTGCGCGCAGTACTCCAGTTGAGGCCTCACCAGTGCTTCATAAACATAGAAACATAGAAAATAGGTGCAGGAGTAGGCCATTCGGCCCTTCGAGCCTGCACCGCCATTTATTATGATCATGGCTGATCATCCAACTTTCCATCAGCTTTCCATCTTTACAGGCAATTTCTTTTTTAAAGGTCTTTCTCAGGCTTTGGACCTCGCCAAGAAAGCCAGCAATTACTGCCTATCCCAAACTCACCACTTCCCCATCAATGAGGGAGGGTGAGGCTGCTGGGAGGACACAGGCAAGCTGCTGTGGAGTCCTGGCAGACCTTGGATTGGGACCCACATCGGATGTTGGTTGATTAGGTGGTGTGGGGTTACTGAGGAGGGTGGTGGACTGAGGGAGGAGTCTATAGAGGGATATATGTACTGAGGAGGGGGTATACATACTGAGGAGGGGGTATATGTACTGAGGAGGGGGGTGGACTGAGGAGGGGTATACGTACTGAGGAGGGGGGTATATGTACTCAGAAGGGGGTATACGTACTGAGGAGGGTGGTGGACTGAGGGAGGAGTCTATAGAGGGATATATGTACTGAGGAGGGGGTATACATACTGAGGAGGGGGTATATGTACTGAGGAGGGGGGTGGACTGAGGAGGGGTATACGTACTGAGGAGGGGGGTATATGTACTCAGAAGGGGGTATACGTACTGAGGAGGGGGTATACCTACTGAGGAGGGGGGTATATGTACTGAGAAGGGGGTATACATACTGAGGAGGGGGTATATGTACTGAGGAGGGGGCATACGAACTGAGGAGGGGGGTATATGTACTGAGGAAGGGGTATATGTACTGAGAAGGGGGTATACGTACTGAGAAGGGGGTTTACATACTGAGGAGGGGGCATACGTACTGAGGAGGGGGTATACGTACTGAGGAGGGTGGTGGACTGAGGAGGGAGTATACATACTGAGGAGGGGGTATACGTACTGAGGAGGGTGGTGGACTGAGGAGGGGGTATACCTACTGAGGAAGGGGGTATATGTACTGAGGAAGGGGGTATACATACTGAGGAGGGGGCATACATACTGAGGAGGGGGTATACGTACTGAGGAGGTGGTATACGTACTGAGGAGGGTGGTGGACTGAGGAGGGGGTGTATGTACTGAGAAGGGGATATACATACTGAGGAGGGGGTATATGTACTGAGGAGGGGATATACCTACTGAGGAGGCGGGTATACGTACTGAGGAGGTATACGTACTGAGGAGGGGGTATATGTACTGAGAAGGGGGTATACGTACTGAGGGGGGGATATACCTACTGAGGAGGGGGTTTACATACTGAGGAGGTATACGTACTGAGGAAGGGGGTATATGTACTGAGGAAGGGGGTATACATACTGAGGAGGGTGGTGGTCTGAGGAGGTGGTATACGTACTGAGGAGGGGGTTTACATACTGAGGAGGGGGTGCACTGAGAAGGGGGGTATACGTTCTGAGGAGGGTGGTGGTCTGAGGAGGGGGGTATAGGTACTGAGGAGGGGGTTTACGTACTGAGGAGGGTGGTGGACTGAGGAGGGGGTACATGTACTGAGGAGGGGGGTTTACATACTGAGGAGGGGGGTGGACTGAGGAGGGGGTATACGTTCTGAGGAGGGTGGTGGACTAAGGAGAGGGGTATACATACTGAGGAGAGGGTGGACTGAGGAGCGGGGTATATGTTCTGAGGAGGGTGGTGGACTAAGGAGAGGGGTATACATACTGAGGAGGGGGGTATACGTTCTGAGGAGGGTGGTGGACTGAGGAGGAGGATATACGTACTGAGGAGTTGGGTATACGTACTGGCTACTGAAGGAGGAGACTGTCATTCTTATGGAAACAGGCCCTTTGGTCCAATTTATACAGAACTGTGCAAAGGCCTTGGGCACATATATACAGTTGAAGTCAGGAGTTTACTTACACCTTAGCCAAATGCATTTAAACTCAGTTTTCCACAACTCCTGACATTTAATCTTGGAAAACATTCCCTGCCATAGGTCATTTAGGATCACTACTTTATTTTAAGACTGTGAAATGTCAGAAAAATAGCAGAGAGAATGATTTATTTCAGCTTTTATTTCTTTCATCACTTCCCCAGTGTGTCAGAAGTTTACATACACTTTGTTAGTATTTGGTAGCGTTGCCTTTACATTGTTTAACTTGGGTCAAACGTTTTGGGTAGCCTTCCACAAGCCTCTCACAGTAAGTTGCTGGAATTTTGTTCCATTCCTCCAGACAGAACTAGTGTAACTGAGTCAGGTTTGTAGGCCTCCTTGCTCGCACACACTTTTTCAGCTCTGCCCACAAATTTTTTATTGGATTGAGGTCAGAAAATGAAGTCAAGTCTGGTTCATCCTTGGGAGCAATGTCCACACGCCTGAAGGTACCACGTTCATCTGTACAAACAATGGTATGTGAGTATAAACACCATGGGACCACGCAGCCGTCATACCGCTCAGGAAGGAGACGCCAACGTACCTTGGCGTGAAAAGTGCAAATCAATCCCAGAACAACAGCAAAGGACCTTGTGAAGATGCTGGAGGAAACAGGTAGACAAGTATCTATATCCAAAGTAAAATGAGTCATAACCTGAAAGGCTGCTCAGCAAGGAAGAATCCATTACTCCAAAACCACCATAAAAAAGCCAGACTACAGTTTGCAAGTGCACATGGGGCAAAGATCTTACTTTACGGAGAAATGTCCTCTGGTCTGATGAAACAAAAATTGAACTGTTTGGCCATAATGACCATCGTTATGTTTGGAGGAAAAAGGGTGAGGCTTGCAAGCCGAAGAACACCATCCCAACCGTGAAGCATGGGGGTGGTAGCATCATGTTGTGGAGGTGCTTTGCTGCAGGAGGGACTTGTGCACCTCACAATATAGACGGCAACATGAGGAAGGAAAATTATGTGGATATATTGAAGCAACATTTCAAGACATCAGCCAGGAAGTTAAAGCTCAGTCGCAAATGAAAAAGCGTGTGCGAGCAAGGAGGCCGACAAACCTGACTCAGTTCTGTCTGGAGGAATGGAACAAAATTCCAGCAACTTACTGTGAGAGGCTTGTGGAAGGCTACCCAAAACGTTTGACCCAAGTTAAACAATTTAAAGGCAATGCTACCAAATACTAACAAAGTGTATCCCCTAAACTTCTGACCCACTGGGAAAGTGATGAAAGAAATAAAAGTTGAAATAAATTATTCTCTCTACTATTACTCTGACATTTCACATTCTTAAAATAAAGTAGTGATCCTAACTGACCTAAGACAGGGAATGTTTTCTAGGATTAAATGTCAGGAATTGTGAAAAACTGAGTTTAAATGGATTTAGCTAAGGTGTATGTAAACTTCTGACTTCAACTGCATATACTGGTGCCTGAGACTTTTACCCAGTACTGTGGAGCAGAATTTGAGTTTGTAAGTCCAGTGGGAGCAAAGGATGTTGAGAATGGCGAGGGCTGAGGGACAGGTGGCAGAGAAGGAGTGTCAGGGGCGGGTACAGACACACCCAGCCCTGAGACACCAGGCAAGCTCATTTGATTCCAAACAATTGGCTTATTGACCACTCCAGAATGTCTCTCTGGTGCTTCCTGCTCCCTCCCCTCTCCCTTCCTGTCAGAAAAAAACAAACCTGTCCAAGCACTCCCCAGAACTCAGCCCCTCGAGTCCTGGCACCGTCTCTGTAAATCTCACCACCAATACCAGGAAGGCCAATGGAAACAACGATGGCCTCACCACTGGTCCTTAATGTCCAATAGAAAGGTTGTGTTATTGGAGCTGTACCTGGGTCAGCAGCAGAGATGCGGTTTTTGAGGAGGATGCAAAGAATATCATGGACGAAGCGAATATCTAACGAGGATGTCATGAACAGAGCAAACACAAAAAGAGAAATAATGTATGAGATCATGAACAGGCAAGGTAACTTCATTGGACATGGGATTAGGAAAGAGGAGTTAGAATGCACAGTAATAAGCAAGAGGAAGACAAGGACAAATGATAATGGAGACAGCAGCCAGAGAACTGGAAATGAGTACCAATGAATTGATCCACTTGACCCGAAACAGGAGTGTGTGGGCCATGATAGTCAAAGCTCAAACTGGGCATGGCACCTGATGATGAAGATGATGATGACCTGGGTCCTGGGTCAAGAGTTCAAGTTGCACTGTCAAAGATAGGGAATTCCAATTTTAATTCCGCACACCGTCCTGGGCTGGACTGATCAACATCCCCAGCCACTAACCCTGCCCCACCACCAATACCTTATCATTTGCTGTCAGGCACCAAGCATCTCTCTATGTACATACAATTAGTCTTGTGGACAGTAGTGTGCAAAAGTCTTGGGCACAAGTATAGTTAGGATGAAATTGCCAATTCGAAAAACTCTACTTTTTGCTGAGATACACAGAGTGAGGGAGCTCTCTCCAAAAGAGTTCCTTCGAGAAACTGAAGAGTCTGAAGGGACAGAAGCGAGTGTAGTTGCTGTTACTAGGGAGAAGGTGCTTGGAAGCTGAAAGGTTCGAAGGCAGATAAGCTACCCGGACCAGACGGACTACACCCCAGGGTTGGGAAAGAGGTGGATGGAGAGATTGTGGA